>NW_006984962.1:0-49386 GCF_000164805.1 Carlito syrichta
CGGAACTCCGCGATCGCGCGTGGTGCCGGCTCACTGTCCCCGGCGACTGCGAGCGATGTGCTCGGCGGCGTTCCGGAGAGACGTCTTTGGGAGTTATTTATTGAGAACGTTTTCTGTGCCGTTAACATTTTAGAGAATCGACCTGAGGAGAGCCTGTCGTTGGACTTCTTTTTCAGCCGGTTAACATTTACCCCACGTACCCAGTTTCTATAATTTATATTAAAGTCAAAGTTCAACACTTTCTGTCATGTTGTAGATCTTTTTTTTGTTTAAATACTGTGTAAAAACTCTTTTTACACCTAAGCTGTGTTTTTGATACTGATATTTTCCTATGCTGAATGGTTTTCCTACTTTCAGGGAAAGTAAGAAAGTACTTTTTTTAAACATTTGTTACTTATGTAACATTCATATTTTCCACATTTTGATATTTGTAACATACTGTATGCTTTCTACTTGTAAATGTCAACAATAGAATTAAAATATTTATTTAAAATACTCTGTATGCATAGTGTAGTCTTAATCGTGTATCTTTCTGTACTTTCTGTATGCCCAGTTTAGAAAAGTCTCTGCTAGCCGATAGGGCGTGGCAAGTTGAACTATGTATGGGAAACGTCCTTTTCTTTTAAAAGATGTGAATATGGACCAGTGCCAGGCAGACATTCTGAGGTTGCCTGAGTGCATTCCTACCTGTTGGCGTCCTCGGACTTCCCTGGAGTATGATGGGTCTAGACCAGGTTGGTCTCAGGGGACTAACTGGTAACGAACCTGTTTTAAGCATTCTGGCAGTAAATGTTTGGAAGTTCCCAGTATAGTCACCAAACACCAGCTTGGGACCAGGCTTACAGTTACAGAAGCAGCAATGAATTAAAGCTAGTTATGGAAAAATGTCTGGGTCTGGTTTTCTCCAAGGACCCAGTCCCAAATTTTCCAGGTTCAGTGGTGGGTAGAAAGAATGACAGCAAAAACTCTGCTACACATACTCAAACCTGTCTTTAATTTATTGATTGACCTGCCACGTACATTCTAAACAAATGTTGCGTGCCATCTTGGCCAAGACAAGCCTCTATTTTGAAGTCATAACTCACGAGGGAAGCAACTCAGAGCAAAAGAATCGCCCAGAACAGGAGCGGTGGTTACCTCTCAGATAACAGGACTTTTGAAATGCACTGCCTCGACAATCTCAGAACATTTGTAATGAAATATGTGCCCCAAGCCCAGTATTTGTTGAGAATATTCTCCTGACTGTACCATGCCGAATAGGAATTTTAAGATCATGTAAAACTCTTAGCAAATAAAATATTTTAAAATTGACACCAACGGTTTGAGATATATGCCAGAAATATTGTCATTCAATAATCTTGAGATGATTTCTTGTTTCAGAATAGAAATTAAAATATGGGCTTTATCGTCTAAATCGTATTTCTTTAATGTGGTTTAGAGAGACAGAGTGTAAGACACTAATATAATTTTATTTTGTTTTTCGGTCACCTGTGATGAGACAACATGTTTTAGGATTTCTCTGTGAATTTTAGGATTGCAAAGTTTTCCAAATATGGGGACATGCTGATTGCTTTGTGTAACTCAGAGCAGAATATATTTTTTAAGAAACTCTGAAGCAAGAATATAAACTCTATAATTTAGAACAGAGCTAAAATAGAATGATAAACATGATTATAGCTAAGGGTGAAGGAGAACGAACTTGATGCCAAGATTCTGTGCTCTTCTCTCAGAATTCTTTGTGAGACAGAGAATCACTGTTCCCTTGACTAATCAATCCAAGTTTAGGAACACGTTAGGATTTTATAGGAAAAGTTTCTAGTCTTTGATACTGCTTGGAAATCTTTTCCACTGAAGCAGGAGACATATTTGTATCAAAACAAATCAGAATCATGTGAAATGACGGTCTCCACCGAAAATGGTGATGAATGCTCGACTTGCTCAAGTAACCAAGTGACATGGTGCGTTCCAGAGGGCTCAGGGGCTGTGGGCACACCAACAGGGTAGCAGTCTCTACAAGTGGTCAGTGGTGGCCACCTGTGTGCCCACGTCATGACCTGAGCGTCTTGATCCCAGCTCTGGAAAGGCTTCTCGGGTTGTCTGGAATACAGGCACTCTTCAGGGCTCTTCCTGCTTCTTTGTGGGGGGAAAAGTGTCTTTCTCTGGTGCCTGCTATAATGCCCCAGTGGCTGTGCTGTCAGTAAGAAGATGCTAGATCTAGGGCTTGGGGGGGCAGCCTGACACAGGTCTCTGCCTACTCAGTTGCGAAGAAGCACATTGCTGTTGCCTTCAAGGTTGTTTCTAGAATTTTAAAAATTAGTTGATTTTACTGATAGCCTGTTAAAATAAATTAAAATTGTTGTAAGAAAATGGAGCCTCAGAAGGGCCTGGAACACAACTCCCCGGTAACTGTGGCTGGCAAGATGAGCCCAGGCTGATGAGGAAGATCACTGGCTTACACTGTGGAAAGCTGTGTTCTTTATAGATACTTGACTTATCGGGGAAAATAGAATACATCACCCAGTGACATTATTACTTCCAGACATTCCAAGAACAAAGCACTATTGTCATGTAAATGCATGCTTATTTTACTTTACTTAATATTATGGTAAAATAAAACTGCAAAAAGTGAAAATATTTTTTAAAATTATGAATCAACAATCCAACAATGCAATTTTTATTTTCTTATTTTATGTAATAGCTTCCATTTTTAATGCGCTAATGTTTCGAGATGACTGAACCCACCTTCCCTTAGGAAAAATAAACCTAGAAGTGAAATGAATTTTAGCACATTATTAGACCTTTCGGTGTGAAGTAAAATATTAAAACCTATTATTAATCCAGTGTATGTCCCTTAAAGGCAGTTGGAAAGAAATGCCACCTCATTAATCATTTGTATAGTTGCTACTACTGAGCCAGACATTACTTTTAAGGGTTTACTAGTCCAAGTGTTACAGAGGTCAGCGTTATTCCCGAATTCAGTATTTTAATTTATTCTTAATGAGGGAAAAGTCACTAGGTTCTGAACAATTTTGGTGGGTACATTTTGGTGCATATAAATGTATATCAGTGGTTCGAGCCTAACAAAACCTATGCATCTGTGATAACTGCAAATCTTCAAATGCAAAATAAATCCCAAGAAGGTGGATGTACGCTCACGCTGCACAGATGTTTAAAATCAAAAGGCAAAAAGTGAGACATGGAGAATTAAGACGAATTTTTGTGCGAACATTGATTAATCCATGCTGTCCTTTATACACAACCCAATCCAACAGGAAGCAAGTTAAGATGGCCAAGTAGTGTGTTTCCTTGTTGCTGAGGCATTCGTATACTCAGAGTATAAGATATCTACTGATAAGGAGATGGTAAAATTTTTCATTTCAACAAAGGACTATTTTTTAAGAAGCAGACCATTGGTAAGGAAAACTTTCCAGATGAACTGAGATCTGTATTGGTGGGAGGGAGTGATGAAAAATAAGATATCTCTAAGTCACAACGATAAATCTATGTCTGAATTCAAGGCAACCAAGTGTTGCCCAAATAATAGCTTGTAATGAGTTTTTTTCTTTGTTTACAATGAGTGTAGTAGTCACCTACATCTTTGCATTCCTAATGAAATTTTTTCAAAGTATGTTGGAGTTTCAGTAAGGATCCTAGTAGAGTGTGCTGAAATAGGATTAAGATATAAAGGAAAATTTGGGGCACTGACCATGAAAACTCTTGGGGAAGTATTTTTTATGCATTGTGTAATGTGTCTGTATCCTTTGGGCCCATGATTGTGTTATGATTTACACAATTCTGAAAAATGTGTAATTGACATCAACGTAATACAAAGGCAAAAGAATACGTTGAATAAATGGCAGATTCATCAAATCCTCAGATAACGTGTGATGTATTCAAAGTGGACATATTTGTGAGGGACTCCGTATCTGAAGACATGGAAAGACCCACGGAAGGCTGAAAAACACACCCCTAAGGGCAGATGGTCTTCAGGTGGCCCATTTAAATACTTCTGACTTTATTAGTTTACGAGCCCGTCTGCCAGACTCCCAAATCAGGTTGCAAAAGCACAACGTGTAGCCGTGATGGCATTCTGGCAGAAGGTCGGGATCTTAATCTACGTACCATTCTAGCCCAAATAAAAGAACCAACAAAATACAAAGTTCTCTGGCAATGTCACTAAGTTCCCCATTTCAAATTGAAACCACATTGCCTGTGGTGCAGATGTTGATCAAAATAAGATTCCGTTTAGCCAGAGCATCCCCTCACCCCAGTCTGTGTGTACGGTCGGAGGCCAGGACGCCGCTCAAAACAGAGTTGCTGATACTTGACTTCAAAGGCCAAAAGTAAAACGTTCTAGGAAAATTACCCTTAGAACAACAGTACGACTAAGACCACGGACAGCATAACCCACTCCCAATTCTTTTACAGCTGCGAGTCTGGAGAAAGCGAATGATGCCGGGGTGCTGGGTCTGGGGTGAGGCCAGTCAAAAGTCACGTGATGGGAGGTAGTCTTTCTGGGAAACGCAGACGTTTCAGCAATGACTTCGGATAAATAAAAATATAAAAAGAGAACTGCCTTCTTGTCTTTTGGTGGAAATATTGTTTTCTCATCAAGAACTTGAGCTGACAATTATCTGCTATTTAACAGAAAGCCATCCGTGGCTTAAAAGTGTTCTGTCTAGTCCACACAAAAGGCTTTTAGTACATGTGCTGGAGAGACTGATGCATGCATCTGGGGAGTGGACCTAACGAGACTTTTTTTTTCTTTTGAGCCTTATGGGCTGTGAGTATTGGATAGTGTTCTAAGAAAGAGGATGGTTTGGGCTGTCAGGATTAGACATCAGAAAACGTATATTCTTATTTAAAATTAATTTGTGCAGCTTCAGATCAAGAACAGAGTGCAAGACATACTCAATAGATTTCAAAGCTGCAAAGACAACTATCTATAATTGATAGGCAGCCTTCTACACAATTCAAGTCCCATTCCTGGTCATTCTGCATTTAATGGCCACCTTTGAATAAACTTTTGTGGGACACTGAGTTAGAAATAAACGTGCCTTAGAAATTGCCTGTGAATGAATCGTGAATGCATCCATTTTTTTAACCTGCCCATCTCCAGAGCTGTTATGTGCCAAGCACTGTAGAGACTGATGTGAATGAAAGATGACTTGTCTTCAAGAAGCTTGCCGTTTTTGGTGACCAAACTCTTCCTTTTCCAGAGTACTTCAAGATTTGTATAGCTATGTTTTCAGAGAATGATTTAAATATTCTAAATTATTTACAATAATGTGTGCTTGACATGCAGACTTCTGGACAATCAATAGAACCAATTCCTAAACTTTGGCAATCTACCAAAATTTTCAAAGTAAAAAAGTAATAGGTTTAGTAAGTTTTAAAGGACATGTCAAGCAATTTACTAATATTTTTCAGCAGTTCCTACATTGTCCAATTATGTAAGACTTAATTAAAATTCCTGGTATTAAAAAGCTATTGCCATTATTAACTAACTGCTGTCATCTTTGTCTTTTCATACACGATTTTTGTGTTGGAGTGTTTTGTTTGGGGGGTTTTTTTTTGGAATTTGGTTCATTGGGTTTCAGGATTATACTTTTGCCCAAGTTTGGTGTCATCTCCAGTAAAAAGGATGTGAAGTTTTCCAGATTGATCATGTCTTGCTGAGTTTGCAGTCAACAGAGCTAAGGCTCCGTTTGGGTAAAGCTACTGAATTACGTCTGACAGCTGTCGAGCTATCTCAGAGTCTCCTCTGGCCTCCAATTCCACCACTGTCAAGCTTCCACATCAATTTCTCCAGGCCTCCTTCCCATTGCTACAGGACCCATCTGTGGCTATTTTTGAGGGAAGGAGACGTTCAAGACATTTCTGCTTTCCCCCACGTTATAGTCTTCTGATGATGCTGCTGAAACTGAATGAAATACCTCGTGTGGATTGCTGTGAATTTCCACTATAGTACTCCACATCATTTCATATGACATTTTAAGATGTTCATATAAGCAAACTACACATTTCCCAAAGGTGCTACATTGAGCAACAGGCACAAATATTGTATAGACTCCATGATCATCATGAGATGTTAGAAAACAGAATCTAATATTGTCATCATCTATCATTGTCATCATGAATGTCACAAACCCAACTAAGTTAAATGCATCTTTGCATACTACATTCTACCAATGCATTTTATTTTTTATTTCATGATCTTTTATTTTTTAATTTTTTAATTTTTTTTTTTTTTTGAGTTGGAGTCTCACTGTCACCCAGACTGGGGTGCAGTGGCTGCTCCCAGCCACCGCAACCTCGACCTGCTGGGCTCCGGCGATCCTTCCGCCTCAGCCTTCCAAGTAGCTGGAACTACAGGCGCGCACTACCACACCCGGCTAATTTTTTGATTTATTGTAGAGATGAGGTCTCGCCTGCCCAGGTGGGTCTCGAACCTGCGGGCTCAAGGCCATCCACTCACCTCAGCCTCCCAAAGGCGCGGGATTACAGGCTGAGCCACCGAGCCTGGCTATTTCATGATCTTTATGGAATAAAAGTAGTCCTGGGTTACATGGCTGCATTGTATAGCGGGAAAGAAGTCTGGGCTTTTCCAGTCCCTCGTGCCATGCACACCGTCCCAGACAGGTGATTTTCTGCCCCCGCCCCCACTTCTGAGTCTTCAGTGTCCATGACACCATTCTCTGTGTCTTCGCAGATCCTTCATTTGGCTTCCACTTATCCGCGAGGACACGGGGTGTTTGTACTGTTTCTGAGTTTGTTCACTCGGGATGCTGTCCTCCAGTTCCATCCAAGTTGCCGCAAAGACATTATTTCAATTTCTTTGATGGCTGGATGGTGTTCCCTGGTGTATGTACACCACATTTCCATTATTCGCTGATCAGTTGATGGGCCTTATAAGGTCGACTCTGCATCTTGCAACTGTGAACTGTGCTGCCATAAACATGCAGGAGCGGGTGTCTACTCTGTTCCTTGGCACAGACACCCAGGAGTGGGCTTGCCGGGTCAAGTGGTAGATCCACTATACGTTCTCTGAGAAATCTCTGTCCTGATTTCCACAGAGGCTATACTAACCTACACTCCCACCAGTGGTGTGGAGATGCCCCCTTATCACCGCATCTGTGCCAGTATCTACTGTTTTTGATTTTTTAAGTATAGACCATTACTGGGCAACCCCTTTGGGTCCCCCCCCCCCCCCCGTGAGAGCTTTTCTGTTCTCTCAATAAATCCTTCTCTCAAAAAATAAAAAATAAAATAAATAAATAAATATGGGCCATTACTGAATATCTTTTAAGCTCGGTATTGCATTTTTGATAGTATTAACTTAGATGTATCTTGCACCTGTACCATCCATAGTTAAGTTTTGTTTAGCAAGTAGCCAATGCCAATAAAAATGAAACATCTGTAATAGTTTTATTAATAACACTGTGTAATCAAGACAACACACAGGACAGGGAGTGGGGTGTCCCAGGGAAGCCTGAGGTAAGAAAACATTTTGTCTATAATATCACACATTAAGGAATTTTTTTAAAAAGTTAACAATGTTGGCTCTTACAAGGTGGACATGGTAGTAAAGCCATTCAACTTTTGGGATTTGTGAGGCAATTTCAGAGACAAGGACCCCAAGATGAAGTTTAGATTTCATTAAGCTAAGGTAACTTCTATAATACTTCCCCTAATAA
This sequence comes from Carlito syrichta, assembly GCF_000164805.1. Lineage (NCBI taxonomy): Eukaryota > Metazoa > Chordata > Mammalia > Primates > Tarsiidae > Carlito > Carlito syrichta. The sequence goes on from NW_006984962.1 coordinate 7,698, forward strand.
AAACCGTTTTAGAATATCATCCCTCAGTCAAGATTAGCTAATAAAGAAAAGGAATGTTAGCAGCAAATGTAATAACTTAGACTGACATCCTTGATATCACAGATGGACCTGTATCCACACACATATAAACAAAGCAAATCGTGGCATTTTAAAAAATGGAATCATTCTGAGCATTTGGTAACATTGAGATTTGGGACACTATTCTAATCCTTTTAAAACAAAGACTTCAAGAGAATCCATCTGTAGCGAGTCTGCTAAGTGTGGCCTTCGTTCAAAAAGGATGGGCTGTGATTCTGGGATTGGGCATGAAGGGAGAAAAAGGCGCAGGTCCCTGCTGAGGGGGGTGACACGGGGCTCCTCTGGAGAGCAAACGCTGAAGCCGAGGTCGAGAAGAGTCTTCCGGGTGAAGGGCTGGGAAGGACGTCCCACGCAGAGGCAGAGAGGGAGCAAGCCATCCCCTGGGGAGTCACGGTGTTCCAGAACCTGGGCAGGGCCAGGGTGCCAGGGCAAGGTGGGCCCGTGACAGGACAGCTCTGAGTGCGGAGGGGCCGCATTCATTCCAGCCACGCGCGCAGTGTTCAGACGTGATGGGGGCCTCATTCTCAAGTGCCCTGAGGTCCCTCGCAAGACAGGCCGTTGAATCCCACCTGTGTCTTTAGTCGCTCCAAGTCATACACACGTTCCTTTTTAATCTTTGCAGATATAAGGTCTGGTAACAAAGACCTGTGGCCTTATGCTTACAAAAGCGGTCACGAGCGTGGGTCGGGCTTGTTTCTTCATATCTGTTTGGAAGAACGAGCTCCAGGGAGGCTTGCTGCAAGCATCTTTCTTTTTTTTTTTTGAGCTGGAGTCTCCCTCGGTCGCCCAGACTGGAGTGCAGTGGCCGCTCCTGGCCACCGCAGCCTCGACCTGCTGGGCCCCGGCGATCCTTCCGCCTCAGCCTTCCCAGTAGCCGGAATTACAGGCAGGTGCTACCACGCCCGGCTGACTTTTTGATTTATTGTAGAGATGAGGTCTTGCTGCCCAGGCGGGTCTCGAACCCGTGGGCTCAGGCCATCCACTCACCTCAGCCTCCCAAAGGCGCGGGATTATAGGCTGAGCCACCAAGCCCAGCACAAGCATCTTTCTTTCACATATCTACCAAATATTAGGAAGCGCTTAATTTGTGTAAGCTGCACCACGGTCAAACTGTTTACGTAAATAAGAAATTTTTATCCAACCACTGGTCCCTGTTATGAAATTGTAAAGATGCAAGAAATGAAAGCGTGTCTATGAAGTTATATGGAATTGTCGATTTGCTTTTGTAATTTAACTTTTTCAATAGTTTCCATGAATCTTCTCTCAGTAACTGGCATCGAGGTACCAACCCAGTAGCTTAAAAACAGAACAAATAACTTTCTCATGCAATTCGCTGCCAGCTGTTTCTTTGCTATGAGAGTCTGAGCCCTTACTCTGGGAGCCTGTCATATTACTGTCAATGACATCCTCATCTGCGACCCTGTCTTTCCCGTTCGGCAGGATACACACTCTGGCTCTAAGTGGTGAGCGAATGCCTTCCTGCTTCAAGCCAGGCTGTCCTGACAGTCCTTGATGCTTCTCTGCCGTCTGGAGCTCAGCCAGAGTTTGATGCCCAGCCTCACTGCCAGCAGCCCACCCGTGACATCCCCTCTTGTGACAGCCGCGAGCCCTTCCTGCGACCCATTCTCTGCACACAATGAGTGCCACGACCTCCTGTCGTGATAAATAAGCTTTCATTCCCCATAGCTGGGCTGTAGAACCAAACCCTCGTGGACCATGAGAGATTCCATTCACTGTTATTCCAAGATGCCAGCAAATTTGGTATCTTTAGAATCAGAAACTTACAGAATCAGGATAGGTGCTGACCTAAAGGACAGAGAATAACGATCACGATTCTACAAGTATTTTTGATTTGTTTTGCATGTGCCATATGTTGGTTGGAGCTGGGCGCAGTGGAGTGTGAGAGGTGGTATAAAAGTGTCCAAGTCCTGGGGGCAACCTGATTTATACAGAAGATACGCTTCTGTCAAAGACCAGAATCACATTATTTGACAACCAGATTTTGTCCTTTGAAGTTAAATATTAGTCTTCCCAATTTTAATCATCAATATTGAAAACCAAAAAGAGTAAGTGGCTTCCACAAGGCTGGAAATGTCCAGAGGCAGCGTTTGAACTGGATTCTTACGAGACTTCCAAGCTCACTCTTTTCCCCACTACAGCTTATTGCTCGTATCTCACTTTTCAGCCTTCAGAGAGTTTTCAAATGAGTTATCTAATTTGAGCGTGATGTCACAGCCGTGAGGCTGATTAGGGAAAAGTAATTATCACATTTTACAGGCCGAAAGAGACTTGCTCAAAGTCACAGTTAATAACTGGTGGCGTTCCTAGTGCTTCTCTTTAAAGAGACTTCCTCAACCCGTATGCGGAGTTCTTTCTGCTGTATCCTGACAAAATGTGGACAGGGTGGAATGCCAGGGTGACATCTTTGACATTCAGCTGCAGGCACGTAAGGGACCCTGAGCCAGGAACCGCCATACTAATCACGGCGTTGGACTATTAACCTGGCAATAACGCATGTTATGAAAATTAGGAATTGACATTAACAAAGCTCTAGAAAGCACAGCATCAAAAAGATAAAATAAAACAGTGACATAGGGACAAGATCATCAGACCATGGTAAGCACCTTTTAGGTACATGGTTCTGCTTAATTCGATCAACAGCCATCAGAAGGCTTAGCTTTAATCTCTACTTGCACGTGAAGACTTTTGTTCAAAGTCATATAACTGAAGAAGAACAGAACCGGAATTGAATCCCAGTCTCTCTGGGTTCAAAGTCAACTTCACACCTGCGTGCTCCAATAATTTTCAGGTGGTCATGGATCTCTCCTGTTGACCGGGTGCCTACCTTTTGTCTGAGGCTCGCAGCGGGGTGTCTCTTTACTGTGTTTTCCCACAAGGGGGCTGATTCATCTGGCTCCCATCTCGTTTCTTAGGACCCAGATTCTGAAACAGTGTGCTTCTGTCGTTACATTCTCTTTGCTATATTTTATGGGCATAATGAGGCTGATAATCTCTACCCCCTAGGTGGTATGAAGATCAAAAGGAGAGATTTATGTAAAGTTCTTAGAACATAATCTGCCTCCCATTAGCAATAAGAAGGAAGAAGATGATTATTTTTCTCGAAATTTTTAGCGAGAACCAATAATGATTTTAATCTTGAGGCCAGCGTTTCTGTTTTCAGACCAGTACAATCTGATCTGGCCTCTCTAGTCAAATGAATAAGAAACACACCAAACAGCTTCCCTCACAATTTTGGTATAAAATATAAGACTTTTACTCCACAGAAGAGGCAAATGAATCTGAAGACATTTCCGATATGGTGTGAGCCTCCGAGCCAGTTCATACCCAAGCTTCTAAGTGGATGAGCAGAGGAACTCGCATTTAGAGTTCAACATGCTCACCCGAGATGTCGCTTCATCGGACTTAGGGAATGAGTCCATACTGTCAAATATTTCTAACTGAAAGCATAGTCTTTCAGAAAGCCATGCTGTGTGCTTAGTCTTATCACTATAAAGCTCAGTTTTCTCTTATATTTAGGTGAGATTGTTGTGGGAGTTTTGAACTCCACTGTCAACTTCAAGCAGCAACCTCAGGTTCTTGTCTCACGACCAAGAAGATTAAGGAAGGTAGACACCAAACGGACGAGTGAAAGAAGGAGTTTATGAAGCGACAAAGCTTCCAGAAAAGAGAGGGTGCCCAGAATGGGCTACCAGTGCTAGGAGCTTGTCTGCAGTTTCATCTTATCTTTTCTGGGAGCATTTTTCTCATCTGCATCTCATCTGCGCTTTACTTCCTGAGACCCGATTCTTATTGCACATGCGGGTCCGTGACCAAAGTTACTCCATCTTGAATATTACCCATAAGTCCCATAGAAAAGTCCACTCAGGGAGGGAAAACCGCAATGCAAGTGCGATGTTAACGACATTATAATAAGCCAAGGGCAAGTGAGGACATTTGGTTAGGCCGCGGCTCCTGTGTTGAAGCCGCAAAAAGTCCCTTCGAGCAGTACATCCTGGGTTGAGAGGATGCCAAAAATTATATAAAGGGAGTGGTACGGGGGCGTTCCTGCAGGTGTTAGGTCTCTTCGAGACCCTCCCTCTCTGTCTGCCTAACCAATTTCCGACTATCTCCTCTCTCAAGATTATTTTCCACACTCCAGGCAAAAGAGACAAGACAGTAGAGATCACGCAATTAGAGAGAGCAGCCAGTTGGTGTCTTAAGTGCCTAGCTTATAAATCATCACCTGGTCCCACAGGGAGAATGATCGCCTTTCTGAAGGGGAGCCACGTGCATATATAATATGCCCATCCATTTTTGTTGTGAATAGGATAATTACAATAAGATTCATTGATCATAGAACTCATAGAACTTATCTGCAGATCTGTGTTGTCATAAAATCCCGAGTTTCCTTGTGTTCAGCGTGTTGCTCACTTAAAGGGCAATCTTACACTCACATCAGAGGAAGCTGGTTTTTAAAAAAATGTATTTCAAAGTTGTGGGGTGCAAGACAGGATTGCATTCATCAGTGGTTGAGGACCAGGGGAAGCTCTGGGCCTCCCTTTTGTCCCCACTTTGCCTGGATAAAGATCCGGCATCCTTATGGATGTTGTTGCGCCCTCTTCCCTGGGCCGTGTCCTGCTACTGCCAATCCCTTTCTCGTAGTATTATGATCGGTGTCCGGGGTCCACTTATGAGTGAGAACATGTGGCATTCAGTTCTTGGGGAAGCTGTTTTTCTTTCTGATACAAAGCAGCTTTCATCTTCTATGAATCTCGTGACGGCATTGAAATGTCATAGTAAAATTCTCCTTTCTCTCTCGTTGGATTATGTACGAAATGACTGTTTATTTCTTTTGTTCTTGTTTCCTCCTGAGCATGGTTAAGTCGATTGACATTTCACAATAATCACAACTGTACCTGAAAAGCCTACCAACAAGGAAGGAAAAGGAGAATATTGGTTCAAAAGTTAGTGGAAATGTAACATTTTTTAAAAATGCCAGGGCTTCTCCCGCTGAAGCTTCCGGGGTGTGTGTGTGTGTGTGTGTGTGTGTGTGTGTGTGTGTGTGTTCAGGGAGGCTGCACCAGGCTCCCTTGACACTGCGTACCTACTGAGCCTCTTCTGCAACCAACACAAGCCCCAAGGAGCCAGAGTGTGGAGTGAACCCTCAGCTTGAATTTCTGAATCCTCATCTTCCTCCAATATGTCTTTGTCGCCACAAATATGCTGTTCGTTTTCCGAATGACTGCGTCTTCAGCCCTCCCAATGATTTAGAGGCTGAATTCAACGGGATCTAAGAAAGCTCATCCGTAGACATTAAAACCAAACCCGATGCAGGCTGGCCTCACCAGGGCCTTACTTCCAGCACCCTATGCTTGCACGTGGGGACCCTTCCTCTTAAATCTTTCTGAAAACTAAATAAATCACTTCTCAATTGAAAGGAGGAGACTTGAAGACACCATGTTAGAATTTGATTCACAGCAATACATTATATTTTTCTATTTTGGGTTTTTTAAGTAGGCGTGAAGACGAGGGGCTAAGATTCCAAACGCACGATATGATTCTTCATGAATTTTACCTTTCAAGTTGCATAATATGTGGTCCCCAAGTACAAAAGGAAAAAAACATATTTTGAATTGTAATGACTGTATCTTGTTGACCTGGTTTTGACTCAGGAATATAAATGGCGAGCTTCTGGCGAGCTCAGACAAGAAAGAAAGCAGAGATAGAATGTAACATGGAGACCAACATCCACAAAATGACTTTGTGGTATAGGATGTGATGTCAATTAAAACACACATACAGGCCAGGCGCTGTGGCTCAAACCTGTTAGCACTTTTAGAGGCCAAGGTGAGAGGATTACCTGAGCCCAGGGGTTCAAGAACAGCCTGGGCAAATTGGTGAGCGCTCGTCTCCACAATCAATCAAAAAGTTAGCCGGGTTTGGTAGCACACACCTGTAGTTCCAGCTACGTGAAAGGCTGAGGCGGAAGGATCGCTGGAGCCCAGCAGGTCGAGGCTGTGGTGGCCATGAGTGTGTCACTGCCCTCCACTTGGGCAGCAGAGTGAGACTCCAACTCAGAAATAAAACAATCACATACATTTGACTCTTCTTCTAATGAGTTTGAAGTCACAGAAAGTATTTCTCTCAGGTGCTGGGAATGAGCTCCTGGAGCCACGTCCTGACTCGAGCAACAGCCCATGGCCGGCCCCATTTCTTGGGCTCAAGCTTTGTTTCTGGTCTTGACTGTGTTGAGTGATACATCTGCAGGCTCTGTGGATGACTTCATAGTTGGAGCAATGCATTTCTGCACTGACATTGCTTTGGTATTTAGCAAAGAGTGAGATGTCCTTAGAATATTGCCAATGATTCTCAAGAAGGCTTTTCCTAGAATTAAAATCTGGATTTAATACAGAGATTTCTTATTACTATCTATTTACTTGCAACATGGGAAAGCTGTGTCATTTTTCTGATTTCCAGAGGTTTTCATCCCTTTATACAAGATATATAATTAACTTATGTAATTTACCCAAGCATTTATCCATTTTACTGATTAAAAACATTCACAATAGCAAGTGAACTGATTTTCATCATATTCTTTTAATACAGCCCTACAAGTTTTAGACCAGACCTACAAGTCTAACAATAGTCTAACAAACATATCTGTCCTTACATTAGACTTTATGGAAGCCCTACAAGTCTTAGACCAGATCTGCAAGTCTAACAATAATCTAACAAACATATCTATTCTTACATTAGACTTTATGGGAGAAACTTGGGTGATAATATCAGGTTTCTGTGACTTTTAACCAGTTTAGGAGACATAGAAATATATAGTAGTATTTTTTAAATAATCAGTTGAGTTTCAGAACTGGGGAAAGTTTCATAAACTGATTTTAGGGTAATATCTAAAGGATCGATTGTATTATCAATAAAAGGATGACTATCCTTCCTGCAGGGACTGTCTCTAGGAACATGCTACTTCTCATCTCATAGACAGCAGGCCAGGCCATGTAAACTGCAGCCAGCTCAATGTGAAGGGAAGTAATGTGTGATATTTCTGAGCAAAGGTTGCCAGAGCATCCTCTATGTCTCCCATCATGCCTTTCTTTCTCCCATGAGAGCAACTTGCCCTAGACGGGGCCGCCCCTTCCTCCTGCATACTGGAACGATGAGAACACAGAACAGAATGGCAACGGACATAAACACAAGTGACGAATGTGAGTCAGAAATAGACCTTTCTTGCTCAAAGCCATGGAGACTTGGGGTGATTTGTTACTGCAACATAGCCTGCCAAAAGCTGACTGATGCTGAGAGGCTAATGAAACAAAGATTCGAGTAGTTCTGAACTTCGAGTTGATTAATCCAAGACGTTCTTAAAACTAAATTGAAATGGGGATACAATGTGGGAGAAATTTCAGAATAACCCCTTATATTATTTTATTACTTTTATCAAGTTATTTTACTTGAACTATCTTGGCATATAAGTATATGAATATGCTAGGCGTATACATATATAAAGATAGAAGGTCATCATTCTACCTTTACCTCCCGGTAGAGGAGAGCAAGTGGGAATTAGCCTGCCTGTACTTTTTAGTGGCACACTGAGCCATCTGTTGATTGACTTATTAATACTCCCGTTGAATCCTTGGGTTGCTGTTAGTTTTCCTTTGGCAACAATTAAGAAGCACCAGTGTGTAGATTTTTCTTCTTCCTGTAATATAAGTTTAATTTATTCTCTATCATTAAAAATCGTATTATAAAGGAACATATTAAAATATTCAATAGAGGGTAATTAGCTGTTCTGTGTTGAATATTCAGTAATAATGCTTGCAACTACTTGTAAATTTAGTAAGTAAACTCAGGCTAAAGCAAAACAAACTGGCTGTCTGAAGTTAGCAATTAATTCAGACAAACCGAGTGACTTATGGTCCCCTGTAGACTTAGTGAGTTTTCTCTTAATTCCCATATTGCTTAGTTTTCTAATCAATAACAGAAGCAAAATTACAAGATTTTCTTTTACTGAGATATACATTTCCCCAGTGACTCTCACAGAAATGCAGAATAATCAGCAATGCACCAGGAAATCTGATAGCAGATATCGTGGTTTCAATACAATATAATTTAAATTAGCTAATTAATTTTGTTATTGAAAAACTCAGGGACATTAACTTATCAAAGCTAAAATACTAAGAACAAGTCTTTTCCAAAAGAATGACTTCAAAAAATTTTGACTAAATATTCTGTCTAATTCTTTGGGGGGGGGCGAGGAAGGGAGTTCTCAGAGTAAAAGACAAAATTTAATTCTGATATCAGTTGATCTTTCTCCTAAGTTAGAGACAAAGTAATCACCTAATTTGTTTTTCAGGCACAGATATAATTTGAGCATGTTGAAGTTGCATAGGTTGGTAGCAAGGAAGGTCATTCTAAAAATGTACGCTGGGTATCATTTTTCCAGGCTTTGAGTTCTAACATCTTCAACTAAACCTGACCTGTTGTAGAGAGATGTGATCTTTTCTGCCTCTAAACATTTGACAAAGGGCAAGAATGGCCATGGAATGGCCTGGCATTTTGCATTGACGGAGCATAAAAAAAAATCATTTAGAATAGAACTGAAAATGCATTAAGCGTTCTGTGTCCTAGGGGACAACCATTGCTGGTCTTGAATGCTCAGCTGAAGTTTTTCCATTACAGTTTTTGGGGGATGAGTATTTTTTTCTCTAACAGTAAAGTAGTTCTCTCTGTTCCTGTGACTCTCATTAAGCTAGTCAAGGAAACACTTGTTCACTTTCTTTTACTGATACTCTCTGTAGGTAGGAAAGTCTAGATTTAAATTTTCTTGGTTTGTTTTTCTTGTTTTCTTATTCTTGTTTTTTAGTAATTTTCCTTTGTCAAGAAATCACTGTAAGTCATCATGATATTTTGGTAGAATAAATATAAAGACATTACAATGTCTGGCTTTTTGGCAGGGGATTCTGACTAGATCAAATAAAAAGACATTCGGGAGTTTTGTATTTGTGACAGTTTTCATAAATAATCTGGAGAAAATGATTCCCTTTACTTCATTAATAAGAAATAGTATCACTAAGAAAAACAAACAAGATTTTAAAGCTAGACCAAAACAGGTTTTTTATAAACATTCCTTTAAAAAGAGGAAATATTCTCATACATGATTTTGAAAGAAAAATATCTTACATTTTAAAACTAGCCATCTGTATTACTCATTCAATAAGATAATATGGCTTATACATTGCCAAGCATATATTTAAATATTAAAACTTCTTTGGACAACTAAAGTACTGTTTACATTTTAAAATAACTAAGTGAATCTTTAAAATCATAATTTAAAAAGTAATAGCAAATGAAAATTATATGTCAAGATATTAGATAAGAAAAAGAAGAAATATCCCAAATCTTTGCTCTTACTCACATATTGCATAAAAAAGTATATGCATTTTTATACAGTGCTCATAGTTAGATGTGTTAACATATGGCCTGTAAAACAAGACATGCTCAAGTTCATTCCCTGTTGATAGTACATGCCAGCAAGGTTGCTACAAAGAACTTTGGATTAAAAGGAATAAAATAGGCCAATACGTTGTCTGCTGAAATGAGTTGAACATAGGAAGTTATTGGTTCAGATGGAATCACCTGATTATTGTGTGAATGAGCATAAGAGAAGACGCCTGGCACAGGTTGGCCAGTTGGTCATAAAGCAACTGGGACCCATTTGCAGCATTTCTGAGAAGCGTGAACTGATTCCTCCTTGTCACATATGCCCCTATCAAAGGTATACCCAGCAGGGTCATGACCTCACACATCCTTTGAGAACTGAGCCGGTGGTGATAGCTCGGTTAGTAGTATGGGAGGGCTGTGTTTGTAGCAATCAGTGACGTGCCACGTTTGAAGGAAGGTGAGCGATCCATAACCATGACGCCCATGCCTTCCTTTCTATGTTCCTTCAGAAGGCTTGCAGGAATCCTATGCCCTGGGTGCTTCGTGTTTCTTGATGCTTTGGTAATGAATCCTGTGTGGTCCAAGAAAGATCACACTCCTAAACCATTTCCCAAGTAAATGCATTTACCATCCCGGGTTCTAATCCTGACATTCATTTATCCGACAAGTATCTATTCAGAGCCTCACTTATCCAGGAGACACAAGTAAAGAAGAAATACAGACTCTCCCTCATGCATCCTTGAGTCTGGAGATGCTGTGAACCTCTGAGTTAGGGAGGAGTTTTGAGCAGGTTAGAAAATGAAGGAGAGCAACTTGGGGGTCTACATTTGCAATTTCTGCTGTGACATTGCACCGTGAACTTAGAGACCTGAAACAAGGCAAGCTGATCATCTTGAGTCTCTGGAGACTCGAAGTCCAAAATCAGTCTCACTGAGCTCACACCACAGTGCTGGCAGGCACGTTCCTCCCGGAAGCGACTGTCTCCGTGCCTTTCCAGCTTCCGGAGAGCCCCTGCCACCCTTGGTTCGTGCCCCTCACTCCACCTTCCGAGCCAGCCGAAACAGAACGTCCTCCCCTCTCTGATGTTGGCCTCCAGCCTCACACCTTCTCTCTGACTCGGCTCCTCCTGCCTCCTTCTTTTAAGGCTACCTGTGACTCTATTAGGCCCAGCTGGCTAATTCGGAATCATTCCCTATCTCAAGAGCCTTCCCTTCATCATACCTGCCAAGTCCCGCTGGCAACTTCCTGGAGTCCAGGTTGGGTACCTTTGGGGACCCTCATTCGGCATCCTGTTGCGGTCAGTGATTCCAGACTGAAGAGTGACCGGGGGTACAGTCGGAGATTCGTGCCTGAGGCAGACCTCGGTTCTGTCTCATCGAATTTGTATTAATGCAGTGAAGAATCCTGAAGATTTTGTGTTTGTTTTCAGTGTAAGCCAGGGATTCTCATGATCCAACATATGGCAGTTGTCCTATGAACAATCGATTGGAGTGGATCGAGAGTTGAAATAAAGGCTACTTGTTTTCTATATTTTCATAGGTTCATTCGGGAAGGAAAATGTTTGGAAAATGAAATAGGTAACAATTAAACTGGTGTTTGTGGGATAAAATATGTTACTATGTGTACTCTAAAAAATGAGCGTTGACTTTTTAGTCTCTATACTTGAAAAGTTATTACCTGTGAAGTTTGGGAAATTAAAGCCATCATCGATATTAGATTTTTCATGGCTTTAGAGTTCATGATACAGTAAGAAAATTCATGGGTTGCCGTAGCTGGCTAATTTGGGGGAAAAATAGTTCTAGTGTTATGTAACTAACACCAATTACCCTGAGACACAAAAGTCACAGCAATAGTTCCCTGCCACAATTTGAATTGCCTCTTTAATTTTAATATGGTTGTTCCAATTTCTTGAGTTTGTCCAACACTCATAAAATTTTGAAATGCCCTTCTAACCCTTCTTTATTTGGTTTTATGATGAAATATAGTCATGGCGCGGGTTACAGGTTGACAACCCTAACCATCTAGGTCATATAATTTCTTTGTGTGATTTTATTTGGAAAGCATTTTGCCTGGAATTTAGGGATCCAGCAGGTTCCTGACATGGTTATCAATGGCTTTCAATGCCCTAAACCTAGCTAGGCAGCAGCAGCGTCTGCTGAAAGACCTTGTGTTGCAAGTGCGCAGTGACTGCTGTCCGTTTCAAGGAGGGACACCCTGCACAGCTGTGACCATTCTCTCACCTTGCATCTGCTGCCAGGTGATTTCTCATGGGAGATGTTACCTTCACGTCTAGGGCACCGGGTCAGCTCTGATCTTTGTGGACTGATTTCAACCATCTGAAGGTGGATTGTTGATCTCTGCTTATGAGAAAAGAAAAGCTCAGTGATTTTAAAACAGCTTTACCCAACTGAAGCTGAGAGAATTAAAGAAACGGCAAGGTGGGTTCTACCATAAAACTGTGCGAGCAGCCAACAGATACATGAAAAAATGCTCAGTCTCACTAGTCATCAAAGAAATGCAAATGAAAACCACACTGAGATACCACCTAACTCCAGTCAGGATGACCATCATCAACAATTCAAAAAACAACAGAAGCTGGAGAGGATGTGGGGAAAAGGGAACACTTCTACACTGTTGGTGGGAGTATAAACCTCTGTGGAAAACAGTGTGGTGATTCCCAAAAGATCTAAAAATTGACATTCCATACAAACCCTCAATCCCCCTACTGGGAATATACCCAGAAGAACTCAAATCACTCGATGAAAAAGATACCTGCACACGCATGTTTATTGCAGCATTGTTCACGATAGCAAAAACATAGAACCAACCGTGTTGTTCATGGAAAAAGGACTAGATAAAAAAAGGTGGTACATAGACACGATGAAATATTACACAGTCATAAGGAAGACAAAATTATGAACTTCACAGCAACTTGGATGGACTTGGAGTCTGTAATACTGAGTGATCTATCACAGAAACAAAGAACATAGTACCACATGTTCTCACTCATAAGTGGACGTTGAAAAATTATCGTAATACTACAAGAAAAGGATTGGCAGTAGCGGGAAACTGCTGGGGAGAGGGAGGACACACCTCATCAACAAGGGTACCTGTATAATGAACATCTGCATACCTAACCCTGAATCGTACCCCACATCTTTAAAATAAAAATTAAAAAAAACACTGTAGACAGTGTCATAACAGCCAAACATCTGCTCTCTGAAGCTCCTCACCCAACTCTCACGGCTTGCCTGGCGCCTGGTTGAGTACCCCGAGCGTCACAGCAATGGGAGTTTCTTTGGCCGTCCTGATGTGTCTGAAGGAGCATCAACTGGATATATCCATGATCTAGATAACGTGGGCATTCAGCCTGAATGAATGTCCATCTGTGTATGAAATCCATGCCTGGAAATAAGTGCACGCTCAGATGCAATGCTTGCATAGAAGGATGCTTGGAAACAATGACACCACTGGAAGTGCGCTGTGCCTCTCTGGCCACAGCCTGCGTCGGTGTCCACGCCAAGGGACCCTCATGGCATTGCAGACTTGGGCAAGAAGAAGGCTGGCAGGAACGGAAGCGATTGCCAGTGAGTCAGGAAAATTTCACTTTGGTCAGCTCTTAAGGAAAGCAGAGCAATCCATAAAGAGGGAAACTGGAACAATGTTTCTGACACTGAAAATTTCACAAATGTGAAGCTTTGTGAGGCAACATTTTTCTACTCTCTCAACAAAATTTAAGGGTCTCTTGCAGAATGAGAGAGCTTAAGAATAATGCGTCTTCTCTGGGTAATCAGTCATTACCCAGTGATTAAAGAGTCTGGCTCCAAACCACCCAGCTCATTGTTTTTTTTACCCACAGTGTGAAAGAAAAATCATCTTTGTGCCAACCCCTCATCATATAAAACCCTAACAATGTGTTGAGTGTGACTTAAGGGCCCATAATGCATTTTTCATGAAGGTAAGGAAAATCCATTAAGGAGATTAATTTGTGTTTGGAGAGCGTACCTCTCTACGGCCAAAAATATTTGTTTTGTTAACTATGGCTCACTGATACTCTTTGATAGTCTTGCGGCCTAGTAATGGCATTGTTATCAGCACCTTATGTTTTTCGCAGATAGGTTGTTTATGAATTATTAAGCAGCTATTTCTTATAGAAAACTACTGATTTGGTGCTAAAACTTTCTATTTTTGGTAATTATTATAGTTAATGATTTTAACAAGGCTGTTCTAGGCCTAATGATTTCTTCAGGAATATGTTGCAAAAACTGACTCTTTTACCCCCAGGTAATGTTCATTTGCTGCTACTTAGCAAGAACTTTCTAGGAAAAAAATTGTACCATGTATATTTTAAAGCTGGTTAACAACATTGTGCTTTCAGCCATGTGTGGTAATCTTGAAGAGAGAGAATTATTTGACTTGAGTCAAATTCTGTAGTTGAAATTAAAAAAATAATAAAGTGGGCCTTTTATGCCATAAATAACTTGAGTCACACAAACCCATGAGGAGGTGTGGTCTGAAAGAAGGGAGAGAGGAACACAGTTGCATTCTTTTATGGCCTCCGGGGTCAATTGTTTAATCGCATCTGCAGTGGCTCTCAGCTCCTCTCATTACTGGTACTTGAAGCACTTCACAGAGGGTGGATGGCTGGGTCCCGTCCTCCGAGCTTCTGACCTCCCGGGTCTGGGGGCGGAGCCTGATGACCTGGAATCCACCAGCTTCCGCAGGTCATTCCAAGAGCCTGCCAACATTGAGAACCCCTGGGCTGGAGAAGGAGTGAAGGCTCCGGTGGGATCACTCTGCTAGAAACGGGCAGAAGGAAGGGAAGGAAGTGTTTCCTGTGCTTCCTTGTCCAAGTATTGCCACCAACCAGCCTGGTTTCATAATTTTCCTCTTAGCGCCCTTCTAACTATGAGTTATTAGGAATGCTGCCGGTGGCTCAAAGGAGAGGGCATATGAGACACGAGGCTCTTGTTTTTGCAGCTTCTTCAGTCCCCAGGATTTGGGGAGGGAATGAGGACTGTTGCATAGGCTTGTGGAAGCTGTTCGCTGTACAGCAATGCACTGCTGGCCATGAGATCCCACCCACGTGCCCACTTGGGCACTATTCTGATGCGGGAATTTTTCTCTCCGAGGAAGGGTGACCTTCGTTGAATTCATGCAAGAGTGCCACAGAAGGAGGTGATAGGCCTGAAAGAAATGGACGATCCATGCTGTCGATTCACCCATTGGTTTAGCCAAGGTGGACTTTTAGCCCGGCACGATGGCTCAAGCCTGAAACCACAGCACTTTGGGAGGGACGCAGCAGGCAGAAGGATCCCTGAAGGCCAAGAGTTTGAGACCAACTGGGGAATGCAGCGAGACCCTGTTTTTAATAAAATAAAAATAAATTGGCTCTCGATGGTAGCCCATGCCTGTAGTCCACCTACGAGGGAGGCTGAGCCCAGGCCTTCAAGGCTTCAGGGAGTTGTGATCCCACCACTGCCCTCCATCCCGAGCCACAGAGTGAGATCCTGTCTCAAGAAAATAAAATAAGATATCTTCTCAGCTGCCTATGTGAGTATGCAGGAATACCTCAGAGATATTGTGAGTTCAGTTGCAAACCACCACAACAAAGTGAACAACGCAACAAATTGAGCCACAAAAGCTTCATGGATTCCTAGTGCTTAGAAAAGTTACATTTGTGCTGCCCTGTAGTCTATCTATGTGTGCAATAGCACTATATCTAAAAAGTGTTCATATCTTAATTTAAAAATACTTTATTGCTTAAAAACGCTAAGAGTCTTCAGCAATTAGTCATCTTTTTGCTGGTGGAGGGACTTGCTTTGAGATTGACAGCTGCTCACTGGTCAGGGTGGTGTTGATGAAGTTTGGGGTGACTGAGGTAAATGTCCAAAGTAAGGCGAAAATGAAGTTTGCCACATCAACGGACTCTTCCTGTCATGAAAGACTTCTTTACAGTATCTGATGCTGTTGAATAGCATTTTATCCACAGTCAAATTTTCTTCAGTCTTGAAGTGAGGCCTCTCAAATGCTGCCACTTCTTATCAACTAATCAAATGCCTTGTTGTCATTAACCCCTCTGGACAACTTCGTGAGACCTCATCTCTACAATAAATCAAAAAATTAGCCGGGCGTGGTAGCGCGCACCTGTAGTTCTGGCTACTGGGAAGGCTGAGGCGGGAGGATGGCCGGAGCCCAGCAGGTCGAGGCTGCGGTGGCTGGGAGCGTGCCACTGCACTCCAGTCTGGGCGACAGAGTGAGGCTCCGACTCAAAAAAAAAATAGAAAGTTCATAGCATCGCATCTTCTGCACCAGGAAGAGATTCTCTCAAGAATCTTCTTTCTTTGATCATCCATGACAGGCAACTTCTCCTTTCAGGTCTCATCATGAGATGCCTGCAATTCCGTCTCATCTTCAGTTCTCATTTCTGATTCTGGTTCCTTGCTAGTTCCGCCACCTTTGTCGTTAGTTTCTCCCCTGAAGTCTTGAACCCCTCAAAGTCATCCATGGGGGTTGGGATCAACTTTTACCAAACTCCTGTTCATGTTGATATTTTGGCCCCCTCTCATGAATCAAAAAATTTCTTAATGGCAGCTGGAATGGTGAATCTTTTCCAGGAAGTTTTCAATTCACTTTTTCCCAGAACCATCAGAGGAATCACTGTCTATAGCAACTATAGTTATACAACATATATTTGTTAAGTAATAAGACTTGAAAGTCAAAATCACTCCTTGATCCATTGTCTATAGAACGAATGTCTGGTTAGCAGACATAGAACAACATTCATCTTCTCCATGTCCATCAGAGCTCTTGGTCCATTGTAATGAGCAGTAATATCTTAAAATAAACCTTTCTTCTGAAGCAGTAGGTCTCAACAGTGGGCTTCAAATCTTCAGTAAACCATGCTGTAAACAGACATGTCATCATCCAGGCTTCGTTATTTCGTTCATAAACCGCAGCAAAGTAGATTTAGCTTAAATCTTAACAGCCCTGGAATTTTCAGAGTAGTAAATGAGCACTGGCTTCAACTTAATCAGTGCCTGCATTAGACCCAAACGAGAGGGTGAGTCTGGCCTTTGGGCTTTGAAGCTAAGCATTGCCTTCTCCTCTCTTGCCATGAAAGTCCTAGATGGCATCTTTCTCCCAATAGAAGGTTGTTTCATCTACATTGAAGATCTTCTTTAAGGCAACCGCCTGCATCCCTTCATCCATGATCTCAGTTAGATCTTTTGGAGACTTCCTGTGGCTTTTCCATATCACTGGTGCTGCACTTTGCACTTTGTGTTACCGAGATGGCTTCTTCCCTTAACCTCATGAACCCACCTCTGCTGGCTTCTCACTTTTCTTCTCCAGTTTCTCCACCCAAGTCTTCATTAAGTTGTAGATAATGAAGGCTTTGTTATGAATTAGGCTTTCACTTAAGGGAATATTGTGCTGGCTTGAGCCTCTATCCAGACCACTCAAACTTTCGCCACATCAGCAACAAAGTTATATCGTTTCCTTATCATTTGTGTGTTCACTGGAATAACACTTTTAATTTCTTTCAAGAACTTTTCCTTTGCATTGACAACTTGTCTATTTGGTGCAAGATTTCTCACTTTCAGTCTTTCACTAGTTTCAACATGCCTTCTTCACCAAGCTTAGTTATTTCTAGTTTTTTATTTAAAATGACAGATGAGTGATTCTTTCACTTGTACACATTGTAGGGTTATTAATTGACTTAATTTCAATATTATTGTGTCTGGAGAATTGGAAGACCAGAGGAGAGGGCAAGAGACAGAGAACAGCTAGCTTGTGGAGCAGTCAGAATTTAAATAACATTCATTAATTAAGCTCACTGTCTTATTTGGCATGGTTTGAGCATGGTGGCCTGAGTGACAGTGATAACATCACAGATCACTAAGCACAGACCCTCATAACAGACATAATAACGAAAAGTTTTGACATCATTAAAGAATTACCAAAGTGTGACATAGAGACACAAGATGAGCACCCGCTATTAGAAAAACAGGACCGATAAGCTTGCTGGACTTGGGGTTGCCAAGGTCCTTCCGTTTGTGAAAGGCACAATATCTGCAAAGCATGACAAAACAGAGCTCCATAGCATGCCCTGTGCCTGTACCTTAGACTCATAGGAAAAGACAGAGCCCATAGCAGATCCAGCCAACCCAGCCTGGCCATATATAGACACCCCCCATTGAACAGCCGCTCTTGTCTAACCCCAGAGGCCTGAAGCAGGATGAGGACGATCCATGCAGCAACGGCAAGAAAAGAAGCACCCAAGAAAGCTCCCCGCGCCTTCCAGGACAGCACAAGCCGAAATGCGACCTTACTGTAGGAGATACCTCTGCGACAATTATTCCTTTATATATAGGAATCATATTTGCATAGATCACATGTTTAAGAGTCAGGGGTTTGAAGTGACTGCTTTTGCTTTGAGGAAACTCATAAAGAAGAGAAGCAAACCTGTGGAGTCTCAGTACGAGAGCTTACAGTCGATGTGTAGAATGCAGGGAGCTTTAACGGAAAGACAGACACCCCCCGCGGAAACACACAATGTGCGCACAAACTCGGAGACCAGGAGTGAATTCATTCCATTAACGTTCTTGGATGAGCCAACCAGCTCAGGATTGGCACATGGTAAAGTGCAGAGGATAGTATTATAAGACCATTAAGAACAAGGGGTTCAGATTGTAATCTTTATGCCCTTGAGAAATGTACACGGCCTCTCACACGCTGCTCATCTCCGTTTAGTAAGGATACTGGTGATGGTCACGGTGCCTCCACGTGGTGGGTTCCGGGTCCCTTCTCAGGGGCCTCCGTACTTGGTGGCTGTCAGGGCTGTCTGCCTGAGATAACCCATGCAAAGAACTGAGCTCAGAGCTTTGGCAGGCTGTAAACATTTAAGGAGAATTGGCTCTTATACTCTTTATTAATCAGTTACCCATCGAAGCTTAAAAAAGCATGATGACCCCTTAGCATCCATTCTTTGCCAAAATATTACAAACGCGCCAGAAGTGTCCACATTAAAAGTATCCTTCCCTACTGAGGGAGTGCTTCCTTTCTAGTTTTATAGTTCAGTAAAATCATAAGCTTCGAGAGACAGGTTTTAAAAATATTGGCAAGGGGCCCGGAATTTTTAAGAAATAATAATAATTCTTATCGCCCCTTCAGTCATCCGAGCCACTACAATCACTGCCAAAACCTTCTGTGTTACCATAGAGACCCGAAGAGATATTCGTATATTAAATAACAAACGTTGCTCAACAAGAGCAAAATTGAGGACAAGGTACTCGTGTTTAAAGTCCCGAATTAGCTGTCATTTGCCAGAATATCGGCATGAGGCTTTGAACAGATGGAGGCTTCTGCAAGTTTACAAAGTCATAAAGCAAAACGTGGTCCTTGAACGACGTTATAACCGGTATAGCACATAAGTGGTACTCATTGCACATAATTAAAAATTCTATTTTCTTCCCTAATAAGTGCCCCTTCATAGTCATTCTCTATAGGGACAGTTCCTGCCTACCTTGGTCAATACAATCAACAGATCTTTCTGGTGCTCTCAGATAATAAAATTCTCTTTGGTGATGTTAACCCCCTAAACAGTTTCAATTCATAATGTACTTTTGTTATGCTGATGTGTTTAGTGCGATAAAAAACTAAGCATTCCTATCAAAGGAATATCTCCCGGTCTCTACTCGCTTTATGAGTGTGTTTGTGGTGAGTGGATTTCTAAGTTGCACAGTGAGTTTGCTCTAAAGAGTCCTCTAAATTCTCAACAGTCCTGCCTCCTCGACTTTATCCTCTGTTCTACTCTAAACAGGTGAAGGGGTTAAGAGCCAAGTCCACGACGGAGTTAGCCCCCATCCTTTGCACACCCGACACAGGTGTTCCTGAACCTCATGTCGAAATGTGGGAGAAGCGTTTAACATTTTGATCACTTAGCTGAGGGCTTTCTCTTTTAGTACTCTATTAGGCAGCATTTCTCTTTAGATAGGACATGGGCCAGGCATGGTAAAGCCGTTTTTTCTAGTTCTCGAACTGCTGGACTATTTAGTTTGGCCATGCTAACTTTGCTTGCCTGTTTTCTAATTAGTAGAGTATCATTTAATACCATGCAGCCATTCCTTATACTGAGACAGAAATGTGAGATGTTACTGGAAAAAATGAAGACAGCTTCCCTGAGTCACTGAGCTCTGGAGATATTTTATTTCTCCCACTCTATCCTCCTTCCCCTCCTTCTCGTTCTCCTTCTTCAACAAAAGTAGCAAGAACAACAACTATTAACTAAGACTTTGCGTGTCTTAGGCAAAGCGCTGAAGAGCACACTGTAGCCCTTGAAATGTGGCTTCTGTAGAGCATTCGGCAACGCTGAATATTCCATTATGATCTATATTCAGAAAGGAAAGTCTAAGAATCAAACATTGTACATTTCAGCCAATGCTTCCACAAAATGCATTCCTCTGCAGCCATCCTCTCGGCCCCAGGATTTACTGGTTTCTGTTTTCTGAAGAAACTCTGGACGAGGCTTGCAAAGTGGCCATGGGTAATGCTGATGATCAGAGGAGAGTGGCAAGGCGTTTTTGCTTGTGGAAGAATCTGGGAAATGCTCTCGTCCAGCTGAAAATATTCTGTTCTTTCTCTGCAGACCGCTGCAGCGACACCTCCCACCTGTCAGAGTCATAGATTCGCCACGGAGAGGGCTGAAACGTTTTCCCAAGCTTGTGTGTGGCGGGTTCAGGCCCCTCTCCAGGCCGCACACAATGTGGGGGCGGGTGCATGTGCCTTGGGAAGAGACTCATTAACTCCATGGCGGGCCTGGGGCTCCAAGTACCTATTTTGTGGAGGATCAGAAAAGGTTATGCAGCCCTCGTTCTAATGGACGTTTCCAAAATGTTAAAGTAGACTTGCTTTCTTTCTAAAAGGACAGGCCAAAAGAAAAAGAAAAAATTAAATAGAGCAGAGATCATTCCTGCTAATAGTGTCAAATACACTCGCAGGCGGACATTGGGGAATAAGAAATCTCATGTGCAGGTTTTCAAGACCCTAAAGCTTTTCAAATGAATGTGTGCACCATTAGCGTTCACTCAGCTATAAAGGCTTTGATCTTCCTGTAAAAGAAGCGAGGGAAAAAAGAAAGGGATAGAAGAAAGAAGTGAGAGAGCGGAGTTGTCAGCAGTCTGAATGCTGCCAATGACTACCCCACTTAGAAAGAGCTAATTAAACTCAATGGCTTCCAAGAAGAATCATTTTTGCTGTTTTTGTATTCTGGTCTTATTTGCGCTGTAAGGAAACGTGACTACTGGCGAGACCCATGTTGCAAGCGGGACTGGTAATGTCTTCCTCAAACGGCGTTCCCGTTGCTTCAGTGCCCTTCGGCCCAGGCTACGTGGAAATTCTGGTTTTGTGGCTTTAACCTGAAGTAGAGTTTCAGCAGTTTTCAAATGAGACGTAGGATGACTGAGTGTGGACATCTGTATCTCCGGTTCTCCGTCCGTGTTCTGCCCAGGACGCAGATGTCACCTCCTCGTTTGATTGTTTTCCAGAAATGCGCCCAAGACCTGTGAGTCATTGTGAACACACTCTTCCCCTGGCCTTATCGTCCCCTTTCATTCCTCACCAAGTCTTGTTTATAGCTAGCTACTACCTCTAATGGCTTCCTTTCTTCCATTTCATGTTCAGTTTTAGCTTCGGGGGGTACAGATATGTAGTCAGGGCATGGACATAGCGTCTAGTGGAGACTGGGCCTCAGGTGGCCCGTTTCCCAGAGAGGAGAGTGAACACTGTGCCCCACAGGTAGTTTCTGAGCCCTAAGCTTCCTCCTCTCTGTCCCGGCTTCTAGGTGTCCCCAGTGTCTATTGTTTCCATCTTTGTGACAGGTCAGCACCCACTGTTTCTACGGCCTCTCTCTTTGTTCGGGCCCTCACTTTTTTCTCCTGGGAATTAGTGAAATTTGCCTCCAGTGGCTGGTTTTGTCTTCACGCTGAAGGACCTCCTTGACAATTCTCTTCTTTCTGGAACGGAAATAATCTTGCTTTAAAAACCCGTTTAGCAAGTTTATGAAATAAAATTGTCAGTACAGAAAACTTTGCAAAACCAAATCCTGTGGATTTTGTACAGATGGATTCGATCCCAAAGTTGAACACCTGTGGCATTACTGCCCAGGTCAAGAAGCCAACACGCCAAGATACAGAATTTCCCCTCATGCCCTCAATCTTATAATCGCAGGATTTATCCAAATATCTTGCCTAGTTTCTAAGGGATTATATTTTTAAATTTATATGCACTCTTTATATATTATGCATATAAGCCCTTGTTTGTCATTTGGGTGGCAAATGCCTTAGCCCTCTCCTTGACTTGCCTGTTTATCCGCTTTATGCTTTTTTAATGATTTTTATTTTAAAGTCATGTGGTACAATTCTGGGTTAGGTATACAGATGTTCATTATACAGGTGCCCCTGTTGAAGAGGTGTGCCCCTCCCTCTCCTGGCAATTTTCCTCAACTGCCAATCCCACCCTACCTCCAGCAGTTTCCCACCACTGTTAATCTCTTTCTTATAGTATTATGATAAGTGTCTTGACCATACAAATCAATTTGGGATAAATTATAGGTCTAATTGTGGTCCCAGCATCAGTTATTGGAAAGATGATCTTTCTCCCACTCTGTCACGTGCCAAATTCATTTTATCTCCCGCCCTACCTGTGTCTGTGTCTGGCCTCTCCATGTACACATTGGTGGGTTGTCTGTCTATTCTTATAGTGCAATGACAATACAACTTCATTATAGGACTTAAAATCAAGTAGAGAAGTCCCTACCATTTGTTTTCCTTTTCCAATATTTTCTTGGTTATTCTTAGTGTTTTGCTAAATGTGAATTCTAGGTATGTTTATCATGTTTTGACTGAGATTACATAAATTTGTTGGGGAGAGAGATAACCTTTACACTACTCAGTCTTTTCAAACACAAATATGTCGTATCCCACCATTAATTTAGATCTTTGAAAAATTCTATTAGTAACATTTTATTCCTTTGCACAGAGGTCACAGCATCTTCTTCATTTTTCATTAAATCAATTCCTATTTATTTGAGATATTTAAAAACTATTGCTCAGGTATATATAGGTAGATAGTTATTTAGTTATTCAAATGTTCATGGATTTTAGAAATAACACACTAAATTGAATTCTAGTCACATTGTGCAAATAATATTAACTGCAATAATGAATTTGTAGACTTTGAATTTTCAAGGTACACTGTTATAAAATATTAAAATAATGATATTTTAATCCATTTATTTCAATTATATTCATTTTTTCTTACTTATTATATTCATTTTTACTTATTGCACTGGTAAGAGCATCTGTTATATCTGTAAATATGAAGGAGCTGTAGTGATGAACATTCTTGTCTTTCTCCTGCTCTCAAAGAAAAACTTTCACCACTAAATATGAGGCGTGTAGAATACTGTGGACAGACATGCTTTATCATAATAAGGAAGTCCCTGTTTCATCTTTGTCTTGCAATATTTTTTTCTTCATCATGAACTGTTGTTGAATTTATCTGATGGTTTTTCTATATTTTCTGATGATTACATGATTTTTTTCTTCTGTTAATGTGGCAAATTTCATAAATTGATTTTATAAATATTAAAGTAAACTTGTATTTCTGAAATAAACCTCAAATAACAAAATATATGTGTGTGTATTTAAATGTTCATTGCGTGTGATTTAATATATTTCCTAAAATGTTTGTTTTGAACTAATGGATAAGTTGACATGCAAACATTATTGGTATACTGTCTTTCAGATTTTGATATTAAAAGGTAGCTTCATAAAAGAGACTTGAGAATGTTCTCTCTTTTTCTATTTTCTAGGAGAGTCTGTAGAAAAATCTATGCTTCATTTTCAATATTTTGGTAGCAGTTGCTGTTGAAAGTAATCTAAGCACAGGGTTTTCTATGTGAAAAATTATTAATAATGCTTACAAATACGGCATTTTAATGGGAGTGTTCATATTTTCATTTCTACTTTGTCAATATTGGTTGTCACCATTGATTTTGATTTTAGACTCACTCAATTTCACCAAAACTTGTACATTGACTTGCATGAGATTATCCATTATATGAGTATATTACTCATTATATATTGCCTATACCCATGATGCAATCATATAATACTCAAAATGCTATTAAATGGGATAATGTGATCACATAATATCTAAATGTATGTAATAGCCAGTCCCGAGCCCAAAATCGGACTTCAGCCCCACCTCGGTGGGCGCTGAAGCCGAAGTCCTGCTGAGGGAGCCCAAGGCCATGACCGGCCCGTCTCCTGTACCTTGTCTCCGCTTCCTCCCACTTTCATCACTCTGATCTCCTACTGCTCCTTGGCTATCCCAGGCCCACCCCCGCCTCAGTCTTTGGTGTTTCTTTCTCCTCTGCTGGAAATACTGCATCCTAACAAATTCATGTGACTGGATCTTACACATTTTTCGGAACTTACCTGGAGTCATCTCGATGAAGTTTTCCCTGGCAAATCCATCCAAAGTTCCACTGATGTCCCTCCCCACAGTCTGCTTTCTTCCCCTCTCTGTTTTCACGGTTATTGTTGGCCAATACAGGATGCATCTTGTTTACATATGATGGTTTTTGTCTGCCTCCTCCTTTGGAATCCGGATCTCATTAAGCCAAGAACTTTTTGTTTTATCAATTGCTGTTTCCTGGCAACTAAAAAAAGGCCTGAAATGCTACAGGTCACTTAATAGCTATGCATTAAAGCAATGAAAAAATATATGATGGATCCAGCTTCGGAGAATAAATCCCGACAGTGGTTGATATAATTATATATTTTGTATTAAAACGAATGCCCTTGGTTTTTGGCTTGAGGAAGACAAATGAGAAATCAAAAAAAAAAAAAGTGTATGTTTGTGTCTGTATGTATATACAACAAAGAAATCATTCAACTACAATATTGTTTTTTGAATATTTACATGTCTCAGGTTTTTTGCTGGGAAATGATAGACGTGAAAATCAATAAGCCATGCTACTGCACACAAGGAACTCTGAATTCGTATTTTTATGTTACTATTTTTTGAACATGTGACACATGCCAAGAGTGCAGCTATTTCAGTTACTACACAGTCTCCTTTTGTCTTCTCCACGATATCACAGGCTCTGCTGAAGGACAGGCTTGAAGTGTGCCTCATCCCTGTCTGGTTTTTGAATTTGGCATCGTACTAATCTTCCTAGACCTCATTTTTCTAATTTGTACAATCAAACAAAGTCACTGAGCATATTCAGTGCATGAATACAGGCAAACTGCTCAGCATAGTGGCTGCAATATAGCAAACTTATGTTTGAATTGTATGTATAGTTTTGTTTCTGTTCCTAAAAAATTAACTGTATTAATAACTGTCTTACAAACTCAGTAACTTCCGAGGATACATAATATGGATACATAGTTAGAAAATGCTATTATTGAAAACACACAAAATGATGAAATTTTGGCCACGATGTATGAAAACATCTGTCTTGCTGGCAGAAATGTTAATGCCTACAATACTTCAGAAAAAATTTGGCCACCGGTATCAAGAACTTAAAACTGTAGAAGATGCATGTGAGGGTCAGGCGAAGTCTAAGAATGAATATTTTGTTTAGAAAAGCAATTCAGAATACCTTTAACAGCAGAAACTGAGGTTGGCTTGAAAAATGGTTTTAAAATGAGACGAAAAGCTAAGAACTTGAGCTAGAGACAAAGTTATTGAAAATTTCTAAATGTTTATTTTCTTAGGATTATGTAATTTATATTGGAAAAGGGAGTCACAATGAAAGTAGAGACTAGTAAGAATTTACTGCAGCTGCACAGGTGTTGAGTGACATGGCCCTGAGCTAGTGACGGTGATGGTGTTTAAAGAGTAAACAATTGAGAACTGTTACACACGAAGAATTGACCAAAAATCAAGACAGACTAGATTGCAGGTAAGAGGGAAAAAAGAAAAGATGCTGAATATTTTGACCTCAGAGTGACTGAAATCTTAAGGCATCTTTAACAAGTGATCAGAAAGATTAATGTCTTTTTAATTAAGGATGTATAAGCCTAAGTCTAAAAACAAAAACAGAAACCCATAGATCTTTCAGAAAATTTTGTTAAATTTTAAAAGTTAAAAAAAGAAAATAATTCTATTTGGAGTCGTCAGCTGAATAAAAGTCATTTATTTGATTTTGAGAGGTAAAATTGAATTATTACATTAAATAACTTAATTCAGAAATGGCTTCTTCAGTCATAAAGAAATTATTCTTCCTTTTGAATACTGTAAATATTCATGTCCTTCATATAAGATTGTACAAACTCAATGTTCAAAATATTTTGAAATTTTAATTTTGATAGATATTTATTGTTGGTAGCAAGCAATTAAGTGTAAAATAAACATTTATTTAACATCCTGGTGATTCTTTGTTATGAATGGGAAAGTTTAACAGAAGCTTATTCTTTTAAGTTCTTCACTTTAATTTTTCAGTTTAATAAAATGCAGATGGCTTGTCCAAGACTTCACTGTTTATCTTTTTATCTCTGGTGTTTATTTGAAATTAAGCCAACTGCTTATCGGTTTGGTATTCTTCCCTCAAAGTATGCATTTGAATAATAAACTATTAAAACATAATAGGGACAGATGGATGTTTACACCTAAACTGAATGATATATAATTTTCATGGTCATCTTTTTTCTTTTCAAAAGCCTATTTTGGCTTGTTTCCAGTTTCCATCCACTTCATTAGTCCTGCATGCATTGTTCAACATGACAGTTATTTGATTTCACCAATTCAAAGGCATCCTACTGGGTAAGTAATCAAGGCCTGCTGATTCAACATTATACTGTGGAGAATGACTGTTTCAAACTACATTGTCTCTTGGTATATAATGAAGAATGCTTGCGTTTTAAAGTTTGATAAAACCTGACAGTTTTTCAAATGAAACTTCCAACTAGGTAAAGGTTTAGCCATGATTAAGATATGAAGCACTAGCAGTTTGCTTGGGAGATAAGTAAACATTCTATGTATTTTATGCAACTTGACTTTTTGTTTGTTTGTTTGTTTGTTTTTGAGTTGGAGTCTCACTCTGTAGCCCAGACTGGAGTGCAGTGGCTGCTCCCGGCCACAACAGCCTCGACCTGGGGGACTCCAGCGATCCTTTTGCCTCAGCCTTCCAGTAGCTGGAACTACAGGCGCGCGCTACCACACCCGGCTAGTTTTTGATTTATTGTAGAGATGAGGTCTTGCCAAGTTGCCCAGGTGGATCTCGAACCCGTAGACTCAGGCAATTCACTCACCTCAGCCTCCCAAGGCACGGGTTTACAGGTTGAGCCACCGAGCCCGGTGCAACTTGATTTTTTAAGAGAAGTCATCTCAGATAATTTATCAAACTGATTCCCTGAAACAACATCAATATTTAATATTTTGCTCATAAATAAATTAAGTTTTTTGTTTGTTTTTGCTTGAGATTCTGGGCACTATTCCACAGGTCTTCAGAATTCTAGCAAGAAGATGCAAAAGCTGAGGTATTTCCAAAGCAGCAACTGTAAGCATGTTATTCTTTTTCCTTGAAACCAGAGAAGATGCTAGAAATGATCTACATACCAAGGTACTATCTTCCTATTCAAACCACATTAAAAAAATATGTAGATTATCATAAAATATTATTTTCTCAAGGAGCGATGAGTTAGAATGACCAAAAGCATGTTCTGGAACGACAATTCAATTTTATTTCCTACAAACCTATAAATGCAATGACTACATCTCATCTCTGAAAGGACTGGTAAATTCCTAAGATACTGTTGGGTAGACTTGCTTGCTCTGTCCATGTTTACTTCTTGTTCTGATCCTCCTCTCTCCCCTCTCTCTCTCTCACTCTCTATTGGCACATTCTGGAGGAACTTAGTTAGACTAATCCTGGCTTATCTTGGTCAGAAAAAGTTATCTTCTATGTTACAGTTTCCATAAAAATTGCATTGCATTACAGCTTTGCATTCAAGATGCCAGGCATATTTTTTATTATTATCTAAAAATACTATTCTTGCTGCCAGCTCTTTGTCTTTCTCTGTGTATTTTCTTGCACCATTAAAATGCTGCAAACAGGCTTGCTGTACTCTTTTTTTTTTTTTGAAACTGGTATGCCAGTTTCTGAACAATGCCAGATTCTAAAAGGAAGATTCATTGCTCCTCGAGTCACCCTCTCAAATACCCATTTTCCTGTAGCTAATGAGGCCTGTGTACAATGGTAGTAGGTTCCTTATACAAGGACTAGCTCAATGCCCTTCTGTTGTTCCTCTCTCCCAACCCACACTTTCCTCCATGGGATGACACACCAAGAAACTCCTTATCAGATGCTGGTGCCTTGATTTTGGACTTCCCAGCCTCCAGAACTATGAAGAAAGAAATTTCTGTTCTTTATAAATGCCTCAGTCTGTAATTCTGTTATAACAGCACAAAACAGACAAAGGAGGAAGGTTTCAGAGAGTCATAAAGGTAGGGACGAATATGTGGCCAAGGTCCATGATAAGTGGAAAGATGGCATGAACATCATAAGAAAGAAAAATTATAACCCAATCTAACTTATGGACATGAATGCCCAAATCTCCATCATCCAAACTGAGTATATTCTGGGAATATAAGGCTGATGTACCTATGAAATTCTAGGTACATCATTAGAACAATACAATGAAAAAACTAATAATAATGGTGTTTTCCCTATAAATGCTTGGGAAGCATTTTGATCAAATTCAACATCTACTTGTTATTAAATAAACAAAACTTTCGGCAAGCGAAAAGAGTAAACTTCACTTATCTGACAAAGAAAAACTATATAAAAATCCACACTTAATGGTACAATATTGAAATTTTTCATTACAATGAATGGGAACAAGGTACCACTTCATTACCTTTTATTTAAGGATATGTTCTATCATCTCTTGGGCCTATTTTACAGAGATTCATAGCCAGTACAAAAATGTAAGACTAAAAACTAAAATTCTTAGTAGGGGTTAAAGAAGAAATAATATTGCCATGACTTATGACTAATGATTGGGCAAATTGAAATCTAAAAGGTCTTTAGACAAAATATTAACTTACATAAATGTATTAGCACTGTTTCTGGATAAAATATTAATTTTTAAATTTTTTTATTTCTAATCTTAATGAACAGTAGTTGAAAATAAAAAATTTTAAATGGTGCTCAAAAGCATCATAAACAAAATGACCTAGGAAAACATAAAAGATGTATAAGATACCAACACAAAATTTATTAAATATTATTTTTAAATGTTTAAAAAGTATTAAAATAAAGGAAAACTACATTATATCCATGGGATATG
Source organism: Carlito syrichta (assembly GCF_000164805.1). Taxonomy (NCBI): domain Eukaryota; kingdom Metazoa; phylum Chordata; class Mammalia; order Primates; family Tarsiidae; genus Carlito; species Carlito syrichta. Next base: position 36,593 of record NW_006984962.1, read on the forward strand.
AGGACTTACTATTTTAAAGATGTCAGTTCTTCAGAAATTCATATATCAATAAAAATGTATATACAATGGTGATACAGGGCTACCTTCTACTTCCCTGCAAAATAGAGATAACTACTGTCCCCATTCCATGGTATGGTGAAACAGTAAAACTCTGTTAAAAAATAAATATCTCTGTCTCCCTGAAATTCACATGTTAACCCCCAATGTAATGAAGACAGGGCCTTTGGGAGGCAATTTGATTAAATGAGATCATGAGGGTGAAGGCCACAATGATGAGATGAGTGCCCGTCTAAGAAGAGAAGAAGACACAGAATGTCCTGTGTCAGCCACATGATGCTAGGAAACTGGACCTGCACGCCAAGAAGTAGGCCCCCACCAAGTGCCAAATCTGCTGGCATCTTGATTGTGGACTTCCCAGCCTCTGCAATTATGAGAAATAGATGTCTACTGTGTATGACCGTCTATGGGATTTTGTTGCAGCCATCCAAGTCCAGGCTGATTAGGAGAGAATCATGTGATTCTATGAATCAGAGAATCATAAAGATGCTATGCAAATGTTATCTGTCATTTGAAGTTCTCCTAATAGTGCTGTGCTTTTTCCTTGTATATGCGATGGATGTATGGCTTTTAAAATGAAACTACATTTGAAATGACTGTTTATTTTAGGGAAACTTTATTATATAAATAGTATTATGGACTGAACTGACAAATACTACTCTATGCTAAGTATAAAGTAAACAAATGTATTTACACTTGGCATTTTCTTTCTCTGAATTTCATATAAAATTATACTGACTATATATAAATATATGCAAAAGAAGAGCTAATTAGCTTAGAGGAAGTGAAATGTATTCAGCCAGAAGTTGTACTAATAAGGTGAGGATGGTTCTCTGCTAAGGATTAGTGTTAGTATATTAATATTTCTTAATCTAAAAACTCATAGCAGCATGGCTGAAACAGTAATGACTTCAAATAGACTTATCACCACATACAAAAACCAACTTAAAATGGATCAAAGACATAAACGCAAAATCTCAAGCTGTAAGTGCCTTAGAAGAAAATGTAAGAAACACCCTTAGGCACATTGGAGTAGGCCAACAAATTCTTAGCCGAGTCCCTAAAAATGAATGGCATAAAAGCTAAGATAGACAAATGTGACCTCATTAAACCGAAGGGCTTTTGCACAGCAAAAGAAACCATAGGAGTAAAGAGGCAACCTGCACAGTGGGATAAAATACTTGCAAATTATGCATCTGACAAAAGTCAACACCCAGAATCTACAAGAAACTCAACCAAAGTGGGCAAAGGACATGAACAGACACTTCTCTAAAAGAAGACTTACAAGCAGCCAACAGACACATGGGAAAATGATGTGCCTCACTAATCATCAAAGAAATGCAAATCAAAACCACACCGAGATACCACCTAACCCCATTAATACATCAAAAAACAACAGATGCTGGTGCGGGTGTGGAGAAAAAGGAACGCTTGCACACCGTTGGTGGGAGTGCAAGCTGGTTCAACTTCTATGGAAAGCGGAGTGGCAATTCCTAAAAGAACTAAAAATTGACCTTCAATATGATCTAGCAATTCCTCTCCTGGGAATATCCCCAGAGGAACATAAATTGTTCTGCCAAAACACAAACAAACAAACAAACACCTGTACACACATGCTTATTGCTGCAGTAGTCACAATAGCTAAAACATGTAAACAATCCATGCGGACTGGGTAAAGAAAAGCCCAAGAGACGATAGAACATATGCATGATGGAGCATTACTTAGTCATAAAGAAGAACAAAAATCACGGAATTTGCAGCAAACTGGATGGAGTACAAGATCTATCACAGAAACAAAGAACTGAATACCACATGTGCTCACTCATAAGTGGGCCCCAGATAATAGTCACATGAGCACTAGAGAGGGATTGCCAATCGCTGGGTCCTGCCCAGGGTGAGAGGGACAGAGAGGGGTGGGGGGAAACACAGTGGGTGCCTGATCCACTGCCAGGAGAGTGAGGTTCACTTGGAAACCCAGACTTCACCTGCATGCAGCCTACTGATGTGGTCAATTCTCACTTGTACGCCACTTCTCTGTAATAACAATATAAAATAAATAATTTATCGAGTTTCTTGGTACCATTTAAAACATTTTGAGACCTTGATGAACATAATTTTTGGATAATTTACATGAAATTACTTTCAAGTGAATTTGTCAGTTCGTACCTTCAACTCTGATTTGTCTCCACCTACAGCAATATTGCATAAATTTGTTTCAGACCTCATTTTATGGAGGGAACCATTAGGTATTACTTTAAAAAGTGTTTTATTTGGACAAAAAACTATAAGACATAGTATCTAGGATTTTGTTTTTTAATGCAACATTTTAATACATTCTAATGAATTTAAATGAAGAGAATGTCTAATCAATGCATTCATTACCAGTCAGCATTTTAAAACTTGACTATGTATCTGGCATTGATTAACTACTAGAAGTTTAGTTTCTTGGTGTCAAAATGTTAACATATGAAATGAGTATTTATAATGAAACAAATAAATACAAATGTGATATTAAAGTACGATGAGAACGCAAAGGATGGGATACTGAGTCCAATGAGGCAGAAAAAGTTGTAAGAACATGCATGTGTGGAAAAGTAAGACTTCTAAAAGAAGTTGAGATTTCCGTTGGTGCCAAACAATAAAAATTAATGTGAACAGAGTATTAATAATGACATTTCCAGCAGAAAGTAAATTCAAAGCAGAGGTATTGTATGTCAGAAGGGCAATTTTCTTCTGTTCACATTCAGTTGGCAGAATCATCTCATAGATATCCCAAATCCAAGAGTGTCTGATAGCCTATGTCTGGGAAGCTATTTTTAGCAAATAATAATAATATTAATAATAATAATAATACACGCCTTTGGAGAGACTATGGAAATAGCAAAGAAAAAAGAATCTTTTTTTTTTTAACTTATGTATTAATACAAGTAATATACCTCCAAAAGACACAGCGGCTTAAACCAGAATTAGTAATTATTTGTCATACTACCAAGGCTTGACCAGGAACAGATAAACAGTTCTTACCTGGAATATCTCATCATTACGCTCAATTAGACCCTGGAAATGCAGTTGTCTAGAAGCTCCAGGGAGCTGCATATTCAAGATGGCTCCCTTAGATGGCGAGCAGTTGGTTCTGGGTGCCATTTGGAAACTCAAGGTAGCATCCTGGGTGCCTGCCTGTGGCTTTTCCATGTGGATGCAGCCTCTCACCGCATGGCAACTGGAATCTGAAAGCAAGTCTTCCCAAAGGATCGTAAGTGTGTGTTGCCAGGGTTTTAATATCTGAGGAAAAAAAAAGGTAGAATGTCAGTTTTGTCTTATTCTGTCGGTCAAAACAGTCAGAAAGCTTTTTTACACTTAAGAAAAGGGAAACCGGTCTTTTTTTAAAATCAGTGTTTCACTCTGTCACCCAGACTGGAGTGCAGTGGCTTCAACTTCCTGAACTCCGATGACCCTTTCCCCTCAGCCTCCTGAGTAGCTGGGACCACAACCACGCACCACCGCACCAAGAGTTAATTTTTTGATATTTTTGGTAGATATGGGATCTCGCTGTGTTGCCTAGACTGAAGGTTCTACCTCTTGATGACAGAAGTTTCAAGAATGTTTGGCATCTTCAGCCCACCATCATTTCCCTCCAGCCATATATTTATTTTTTGGTTCCCTCCAACTGAAAAGTACACTGATTTCATCCCCAGATCTTTAAAGCTTTGTCCTAATATTGCATTAGCCTTAAATCCTGGATTTTGTCATCTAATTTAGATCCAGGTGTTGTAATGTTCCTTAGGTATCATTTTTTTGTGAACGAGTTCCCTTAGTCTAAAAAAGCACGAACTAAATTGTCTGCTGATTCCTCTCCCTCTGCCATTCACACAAAAGAAAACAAAACAATGTACAATAAGACAGAGACAGTAGCAAAACTATAGCAAAAATTCCCTTCAAAGAGGAAATTTGTAGACACAAAAGTGTCACTTTTTCATGGAAATGCTGACGTTTGGCTAGGAAGATGTTACCAGTTTAATGATTAAAGTCGAGTCCACCTTCCTGACAATAGTTTGTGGCTTTTGGCTCTACTTCATGGGTTCTCGGTTCTCTCCTCTGTACTACTGTTTTTGGACCAGGTTTGTAACCACAGGGCCTGTTGTTTAGAAGGCCAGAGGTCTTTAAGGTCTCCGTTTATTTTGTGCTCTGTAATTGTCCTTTTCAGTCTAAGTTATTGCTTCTTATGTTGCTATAATTATGTCAAAAAAGTAAAAGTTTCATTAATATTATGAGATAATGTTAATATTATTTCATCAGATAAGCTCTTTTCTGTCTCATGAAAGACCTGGTGAGGCCTCTGTGAGACAGTGTCTTTAAAATACTTCGAAGTAGCTGGACTCGGTGGCTCAGCCTGTAATCCTGCGGCTTTGGGAGGCTGAGGTGAGTGGATTGCCTGAGCCCATGGGTTCAAGACCTGCTGGGCAGCGAGACCTCATCTCTACAATAAATCAAAAAATCAGTCGGGCGTGGTAGCGCGTGCCTGTAATTCTGGCTACTCAGAAGGCTGAGGCGGAAGGATCGCCAGAGCCCAGCAGGTCGAGGCTGTGGTGGCCGGGAGCGGCCGCTGCACTCCAGTCTGGGCAACCGAGTGAGACTCCAACTCAAAAAAATAAATAAAATAAATAAATAAATAAATAAATAAATAAATAAATAAATAAATAAAAGACTTTGAGGTTCTCCTTTTGAAAGAGATCAACCAGGTAATCTCTGAAGATCTGTTAGTTTTTGATTAGTTGAAAGGGTGTGTTTGCATCCCTGTACATCTTTTGGGGGTATTAGTAAAAGTACTTTCAGCTCTGTGCTATATTTTCTTTTCATCCTGAAGTCCTTTCTTACTTTGAGAATATATTCCTGGAAGACAATATGGATGAGAAATAAATCGATTTTTCAAACGCGGGAAGTCCTATCTCCTTTATTTTTCCTGTATATTATACTCAAAAACTGAACATATTTTCTTCTGGGCCTCTAGGGGAAATGGGCTGACACCTTGTATGTTCTGCTTGAAAATCCTCAGAGTAGATCCATGCATCGATTAAGTGCCCTCCCTGCCTTTCACATTATTGGCAAGTTTTTTGCAACGACATTACAAGGATACCACTTTCTCTAGCCACCACAATGACTTTCTTTCTGCTCTTTCAGTCCTCTCCAGTAATCTCCTTGAGAAGCTTTGAGATTTTATTAAGCGTCTTCTTTATGCCCATACAGTGCAACTTGCCCCATGGTCAAAAGTAAGCAATAGTCCCAGATGCCAATTTCATGGCAATGATCTGTTTTTGCATAACAAATTACCTCCAAAATTAGAGGCTTAAGGCCACAACAGTTTCATTTCATCTCCTGATTTTGTGGCCAAACTGTTCTGCAGGTATCATCTGGCCAAATCCTCTGCTCCATATGGCATTGATTCTAGACACTCAAGAGCATCCAGCTGGTGAATGGGTTAGTCTAGAGAGACCAGAGCAGCGTTACTTATATCTCTGATACCTTATCAAAGATGATGAGAACTGGTGACAATAGAAACTGTACATGGTATCCAAGCATCATTATCAGGATAGCTAGACTTCTTTCATGATACATGAAAGCTCATGGGCAGAAATGTCCCAGAGGCAGACATGGGAGATGCTGGACTTTTCTGTTAAGGTCTGATCCTGGACACTGGCAGAGTGTGACTTTATTACACTGGCAAGTAGTCATAGAGACGAGATTAAAGGGAAGGAGATGGTAAAGAAATTGATGCCCTTATTTGCTTTATCACATGCATTTTTGGAGCCCATCATGAGTAGAAGAAACTAGAAAAACAAGTAAAAATCAGAATTAAAGAAATCTTTAATGTCATAATATAGAGTTTGAAATTAATTCTAAATGCAATAGGGAAGAACCATATTTTATTGTAGAATAATTATAAATGTCGTATAATGAAGACATTTTGTGGTGAAAGAAAAGAGAAATGAAGCAGAATCTTGGTAACAAAAAATCTGAATAAATATTGACAGTTTTTTTGATAGCAAGGTATTTACACATGATTTTAGTCATCAAGGAAGGAGCCTATATAGAAGGAGAGATTGATATATAAGAAAAAGTGAGGAGGCAATTGATGGGAAAAATCATGGAATGAAAACAAGAATAATGAAATCCTTACTACAGATGCTGAGCTTAGTCTTGTTAGGAACTAGACTTTCTCTTTTTCTGGAGTCAAAAAGAATGTGGTATGACTAAATAAAATAATAACTTTGTGTTGGAGTATGTGGTAGTCTGAAATGTATGTCTCTCCCTCCAAAGGATATCCAATTTCTAATCCTGAAAACCTGTGAATGTTTCTTTATATGTCTAAAAATAGCAATGGCAGATGTGATTAAATTAGAGGCAAGATTATTCTGGGTGGGCCCTAAAAGCAATCACATTTATCCATATAAGAGAGAGACATAGGAGGTTTTACTGTATACAGAGAGTAAGTAATGTGAAGAGAGAACAGAAAGACACTTGGATATATTGGCTTTGAGGATTGAATTGAAGCCTCAAAGCAGAGAATGCTGATAGCCACCAGAAGATGGAAGACTAGAAGAGGATTTTTCGCTAAAGCCTATGCAGAGAATGTACCTTGCCAACACCTTCATTTTAGCCTTCTTTTTTCCAGAACTGTGAGAGAGTAAATTTCTCTTGTTTTGAGGCACACATTTTATGGCAATTTGTTATAGCCGCACAGGAAACTGATGCAAAATGGATTCAAATTATTGTACAGCAACAACACACATTGGCATTATAGATTTTGAAATTACTTATGTAAAGTCCTGTATAGTTGATGTTAATAGCAACACAACTCATATTTATGTTAATTGTATACTTATAGAAACTTAAACAATGCACAATTTATATAAACTTACATAAGAATAAGTTTAGCATTTGGTCAGGAATGAGGCAATGGCATAATATTAGCCTGCTTGGGCTACTATCACAAAGCACCATAGACTGAACGGCTTAAATGGCAGAATGTACTTCTCACAGTTCTGCTGCTCAAAAGCCCAAGATTACAGTGTTGGCTAATTTGGGTTTTGATGAGGGCTTTTTTCTAACTTGCGGGTGGCTTCCTTCTCACTATATCCTCGATTAGTAGAGAGAGAACTTGATTGTCTCTCTTCTCCGAAGGCAACCAGTCCAATTGGATTAGGGTCCCACACTGATGGTCTCATTTAGCTTTTATCTCATCCTCACAGGCTCTGTCCCCAAATGAATTCTCACTAGGGATTAGAGCTGCAACACATACATTTTGGAAGGGGCAAAATTCAGTCCACAGCAAGTGTCCAGTAAAAAACCAGGCTTCACAGGCAGATTCTGATTCTGTCATCTTTTTATGCAGTAATTTAAGGTTCCAGACTTGAACCTAAAAAAGTAAAACTCCATTAACTACCCAAAAAAGAACTCAACTTGTCTTAAAGAAACCAATGAACTACTAAAGAACAAAAACAACTGAATGAAATCAGAAGAGAAATGCACAGGCAAAATTGAAATATCAATAAAGAGATCAAAACAATCAAAAAGAACCAAACAAATGTTCTAGAGCTGAAGAATAAAGTATCTGAAGTGAAAGTTTTACTAGGGGAGTTCAACAGTAGACCTGATCAAGTAGAAAAAACAGTCAGGAAATTTTTAAGACATGCTATTTGCAATTATTGAGCCAGAGAAACCAAAAGAAAAGGTAGTAAGGAAAGACTGAGGAACTTATGGACCATCATCAAGTAATACAGTATATGCATTATGGGAGACTAAGGGTGAGAAAAGAAAGAGAAAGGACCAGAGAGCTTATCTGAAGAAATAGCAGTTGAAAATTTCTGAAGCCTGAGGAAGAAAATGGACATCCACATTCAAGAAGTTGAAGGGACTCCACTAGAATGTACCAAAAAAGTCATACACAAAGGCATTAGAATCAAATTTTCAGAAAGCAATGACAAAGAGAGGGTCTTGAAAATAGCAAGAAAAAGGTAGCTTTTCATATAGAAGGTACCTTTCATTAGAATATCAGCAGAATTCTCAGATTAAATATTATGGGAGTAGATGATACATTCAAAGGGAGTAGATGATACATTCAAAGTACTAAAATTTTTTGAAAATCTGACAACCAAGAATACTTCATCCAGCATAACTGTCTTTTAAAAATGAAGGAAAAATGAAGCCTTTTCCAAATAAACAAAAGCGAATAGAGTTCATTAGCACTAGGCTTGCCTTAGAAGATATGCAAAAGAAAGTATTTCAAGTTGCTATGAAAGAATGGACAGCAACCCCAAATCATTTGTCAATAGAAAGCTCTCTGGTGAGGTAATAGCCATAAACAGATACAGAATCCTGTAATATTTTGTGGTGGTACATAACTCACTTTTAATTTTGTGACATTATTTAAAAGATAAGAGCAAAATAATGTAACTATAAATTCGAGTTAATGGATACAAAATATAAAAAGATACAATTCATAACACTGATAACATAAGAGGAGAGAAGATGTAAATGAATATTTTTGTAAGCAATAGAGGTGTTATTAATTGAAATGAATTGTTATAACTGCAATACTTTTTGTGTAATCTCCATGGTAACCATGAAGAACATACATATAGGAGAGACTCAAAATAAAATCAGGGAGGAATCAGTGCATAATACTACCAAAAATTTGATGAAACAAAAGAAAACAGCAAAAGAAAAAAAGACAGACAAACTAGTTATAAGACTTGAAACAATTAACAACAGCATAGCAATAGTAAGTCCTTCTCTTTCGGCAGTGACTTTAAATGTAAGTGGAATGTACCCCCCAATCAAAAGACAGAATCAGTGCCTGAATGAACAACAAAATGAGGTCCAACTGTGTGCCTTCTACAAAAAACTTACTATTAAGGACATACACGTGTTGAACATGAGAGGAGAAACCTTAAGGACATTATGTTCAGTGAAATAAACCAGTCACAAGACAAATGCCTCATGATTCCATGAATATGAGGTTTCCGAAGCAGTCAGATTTTTAGAAACAGAACAGAATGATGACTCCAGGGGCTGGGGAAGGGGAAAAAGAAACTTGTCAAACTGTTTGAGAGTTCCAGTTTCCCAAGATGAAAATGTTCTGAAGATCTGCTGCCCGACAGCAAGTGCATAGTTAACACAACTGTACTATACACTTAAAAGCAGTTAACATGGTGGATTTTATGTGACATAATTTTTAACACACACCCACACACATACACACCTAGGCCAAGAGGAGTTACACCAAAACCATCCATCAAAAAACATTTGCTTCACACTTCTTTCCAAAACGGAGATTCTTAGGAGTTACTGTGAGGTGGTTCCTCAAGTTTTTCTGAGTTTTGTTGGAGAAATAAGTCTAATTACACAAAAAGACAAGAGTGTACATAGGGCATCAGATACCACATGCCAGGTGGATAGTTCAGATGAATCCAGCACTGGGATGCCTTTGAGGCCTTGGTAGGTAGGAGCTCACATGCTGGGCAAGCTGAGATCTGGATTCTGAACCCCGAACTTCTCATCTGGGAAATAGAGACTGAGTTTGATTAGTCCTCTTTTCTGGGGAAAAAAAAAAAAAGCAACAGTGAAACCTATTTAACAAGGTTGCTGTGTGGATTAAATAAAATCTTATTTAAAATGTTTAGAATAGTATGTGACGGGCAGAGTGCTTAATAAGTCAGGGTGTTTTGACTTAAAAACAAGAAAAAAGAACAAGGAAAAGAGGGAAAATGCCCCATAAAGATACAGTCATCATAAACACTGCAGTTTATTGATAGAGGTTGCTGAGGAGAGGCACATAGTCCGACTTTCTAAGACACGGCCAGAGGGACACGGAGACGTTGTCTAAGGGGCGAAATGGACTGCCAGAGCCCACATAAAGCTGTAGCCGTGTGGATGGGTTGGAGACTAACACGGAGAAACTGCTTTAGCTACCATTACTGCCTTTCCAAATATTCCAATTGAAGGAAGACTAAATAATAAAAGACGTCCAAGCTCCAGGTGTCTGATGATGATCAAGGAACATGAGTGCTCGAAGCTTATGTCCTTTTCCCCTCACACTTAAGTCCCATTAAAGATATGATCTGTTAAATTTACATGAAACATGAAACTGCGTAAAGCAAAGTAAGCGTTAGAATTCATTGTAAAGGGTTGCCGACGACTGAGGCTTAATTACGCTCAAGGGGGAACGCGGATGGAACGGCGCGTGGCCATACCACCCAGACCTAAGCCCTCACTTTGTCCACTTCTTTGGTTAGAAGATGAAAAAAGAAGACGGGGTGGGGAGGGTGTTCCGTTTCAATATTCTGCCAAATGCAAATCTGAATCATTACTAAAGAATAAGATTGGGGGGCTGTGAAAATCCTGGCTATTGATTGAAAATCGAAATGCTAATGTCACCAGCTTTGGAAAATATGGCTTCCTTCTCTACTTCCCCATGGCCCATTTCACTGTATCACCAGTGCTTTGTCTTAATCGACCATCCTTTTCCAACAAAAGAAAGTCTCCAAAGTGTGTGGGCATGGAAGTGGCTAGAAGAAATGGATATGTGTTGTGGTCATTGAAAGAGTATTTACTGCTTAACACTTGTCTTTTTGAATCTCATTGCTTTTCTGAGTAGACTTTATAGTGAAAAAGGAATGGCAAGTTTGATCCTTTCAAGATGAAACGAAAACAAGAGTTCAATCTTAATGATTTTACAATTTTACTTATGTAGGAGTTTTATGTTGTGAGCTGAAATTGGTTATTTTAAAAATATACGTGTGGGGGGGGGTAGTATGTGAGTGGATGGGAGACTAGTATTTTTCCATTCATGCAATAGAAACTATGAATTCAGCTCCCACTAGGTGCCATGCACTCTGCTTGGCTGAGGATTTTATAATAAGGTAGGCATATTGTATACACATTGTATACTCTGTTGGGACAAAACAATAAATAAGTTTACAGAGCTTCAAGATGGCTGACAAAAGGCATCACACACCAGCTCTCCTCTGGGAAAAAAAAAAAGACAGGCATTGCTGGTGAATGCCCAAGTCTTGAGCAGACAGTGGTGGAAGAAGAAACCGGCCACAGGAGTGCCCACGCAAGGTGGCTGTGGCACACAGAAGGAAAGCAGCAAGGGTCTGGGAGGAGCTCAGAGCCAGCCGGAAAGGGTAGGAGGAGGGTGTCCCTGCCCTCCTCACCCCTCCAACAGTCTTCTGACCACTAACCTGTTGGGGGATCCTTCTGCTCTTGCAACCCAGGGCAGCCCTGTTGGTGGCACTGGAGAATGTCTAAGAATGGAGAACCGGATAACCCATGGCACAGCCCTGTCCCATCCTTTCCCCAGGCCCAGGCCCACCTGTGGGGACACTGGCCTGCTCCAGGATCACCTGCTCATGAGTCACTGCATCACCAGATCACTCATGGACACCCCCTCAACGCGCTCTGACTGGCAAGCACAGGGAATGGAAGGGTCCCCAGGCAGTAGTGGATTCTCTGCAGATCTAACCCTCAGCACTGAACAAGCCTGAGGGAGGGAGGGGCGCAGTCCACCAGACTCCCCTTGGAACAAAGGAAACATCATTGCAGCACCAGTAGCCAAAGGGGGCAACACCAAAGACCAGGCACAGACTCAGAGAGAGGACCATCTTTTGTACCTGTCTGCTCCCCACCCCCTGATGCAAATGCAATGGCAGCTCTTCCCGTGTAGCCCGGGAGCTCCGTGGAAATAAGGGCATTCTCAGGCATCTCCAGGGGCTCCACCGTCTCTGACGGCAAGTGCATACTGGGGATGGCGTTTCTCATGCTTTTTCTGGTGCCCTCTCCGCCGACAGCCAGCTTGAGAAGAGTGTAGCACCTACCTGCCCACTCGTACTTGTAAGGGCCATCTACCAGACTTCAGTCTGAAATACACCTTGAACAAAAATGCATCATTACAACAAACACATCTGACAAAGTCACCACACAAACCTATCTGCACCCAAGGAATCTGTAAAGAACCTTGGCTCTGGGAAAGCTCCCAGAAACTAAGCCAATTGACCACATACAACATACACCAAAGATATACCCACGGGGGGGGAAGAGGAAAAAAATTAAAAAGCCCCATGCAAACAATAGAAAATGCAATAAAAGAGGCAGCAGCTCTCTCAGCTGTAAAGATCAGTGCAAGAACTTTGGCAATACAAAAAGCCAGAGTGTTTTGTCACCTCCCAAAGATGGCACTGGCTCCCTAGCAATGGTCCTGACCAGAATGCAATGTCCAAAATGACACATAGAGAATCCAGGGTATGGGTGGCACAGAAACACAAGGATCTTTTTTTTTTTTTTTTTTTTTGAGTTGGAGTCTCACTCTGTCGCCCAGACTGGAGTGCAGTGGCTGCTCCCGGCCACCGCAGCCTCGCCCTGCTGAGCTCTGGCGATCCTTCCGCCTCAGCCTTCCAAGTAGCCGGAATTACAGGCGAGCGCTACCATGTCCAGCTGATTTTTTGATTTATTGTAGAGATGAGGTCTCGCTGCCCAGGCGGGTCTCGAACCCGTGGGCTCAGGCAATCCACTCACCTCAGCCGAAACACAAGGATCTAAAAGAAAGTTGAAATCCAATACAAAGATACCAGGAACACGATCCATGATTTGAAAGGCGACATAGCTACATTAAGAACGAACCCCAGCCGGGCTCGGTGGCTCAGCCTGTAATCCCGCGCCTTTGGGAGGCTGAAGTGAGT
>NW_006984962.1:49406-157960 GCF_000164805.1 Carlito syrichta
GCCTGTAATTCCGGCTACTTGGAAGGCTGAGGCGGAATGATCACCGGAGCCCAGCAGGCCGAGGCTGCAGTGGCCGGGAGCGGCCACTGCACTCTGGTCTGGGCGACAGAGTGAGACTCCAACTCAAAAAAAAAAAAAAAAAAAGAAAAAAGAACGAACCCCAGCTAGGCACAGTGACTCACACCTGCAATCCCAGCACTTTGGGAGGCTGAGGCAGGTAGATTGAGCACAGGAGTTCGAGACAAACTTAGGCATTATATGAAACCTTGTCTCTACAAAAAACATTAAAAAATCATCTAGGCATGATGATGCATACCCGTAGTCCCAACTGCTTGGGAGGCTGACACAGAAGGATTGCCTGAGTCCAGGAAGTAGAGGCTGCAGTGAGCCATGATTGTGCCACTGACCTCCAGCCTGGGTAACAGAGTGAGACTCCCTAACTCAAAATAAGTAAATAAATAAAGAAGTAAATAACAAACATGCATTTCTGCAATTGAAATATTAATTACAGAAATTTCAAAATGCTATTGGAAGCTTCAACAGCAGACTAGATCAAGTAGAAGAAAGAATTTGGGAGCTCAAAGACTGGACCTTTGAATCAACCGTTAGATAATAATAATGATAATGATAATAATAATAATAATAATAATAATAATAATTTTTTTTTAATGAACAAAGCCTTTGAAAAACATGGATCTTGTAAACTGACCAAACCTACTACTTTTTGGCTTTCCTGACATAATTTAGGAAAATCCCTAATCTTGCTAGAAAGGTCAACATACAGATAAAAGAAATTCAGAAAACTCCCATGAGATGTTAAACAAGATGACCATCTGAGAGGCACATATTTGTTTGATTATCCAAGGTCAAAATGAAAGAAAAGCAGCCTTAAAAGCAGCTAGAGAAAAAGACCACATCAGGCTGGGCAAGGTGGCTCAAGCCTGTCATCTCAGCACTTTGGGAGGCCAAGGCAAGAGGACTGCCTAAGCCCAGTCGTTCAACACCAGCCTGGGCAATTTGACGAGACCTTGTCTCTACAGTAAATAAAAAAATAAATTAGCTGGGCATGGTAGAGTGCTCCTGGAGGCAGAAGGTTCGCCTGAGTCCAGTAGGTCGGACTGCAGGGACCATAAGCATGCCACTGCACTCCAGACTGGGCGATAGAGGGAGACTCCAACTAAAAAAAAAAAAAAAAGCAAAAGGCCATATCAGCTGTAAAGGGAGACCCATCAGATTAGCAACAGACTTGTCAGTAGAAACAATGCAAGCCAGAGGAGATTGCCAGGCCCATTATTTTGCATTCTTAAAGAAAAGAAATGCCAGGCAATGCTTTCTTACCCTGCAACCTAAGCTTCCAAAAGGAAGGAGAAATAGAGTCTTCCCCAGAGACAATCACTAAGGGAATTCATCACCACCAGATAAGCCCTACGAGATGCTTAAGGGAGTTCTAAACATGGAAATGAAATGAAAGAATACTTAGTACCACAAAGTGGATGCAAGTGCAGAGCCCAAAGACTCTATAAAGCAATTAGACAATCGAGACTACAAAGCAGTTATCTCAATAGGAACATAGCTCGACATATAATATTAATCTTGAATGTCAATAGCCTAAATGTCCCACTTAAAGACATAGAGTGACAAACTGAATAAAAAGCAAAACAAACAAGACCCATCCTTCTGTAGTCTTCAGGAGATCCATTTCACCTCTAATGACACCCACAGGCTCAATGTAAAGGGATGGAGATGGAGAAAAGATTTATCACGCAAATGGAAAGTAAAAGAAAGCAGGGATTTCTTTTACTTTCATACAGAAAGAAAGCACTTTCATATCAGAATTAAAAGACTTCAAATCGACAAGAGTAAAAACAGACAAAGAAGGGCATTGCAAAATGATAAAGTGTTCAATTAGACAAGAACATTCGACTAATCTAAATATGTATGCACCCAACATTGATGCAACCAGATTTACACAAAAATTTCTACTAGACCTATGAAAAGACTTAGACAGTCACACAGTATGAGTGAGGGATTTCAATATCCCACTGACAGCATTAGATCATCAAGGCAGAAAATGAACACATAAATACTAGACTGAAATGTGACACATGAACAATTGGAGCTAATAGACACCTACAGGATACTCCTAACAAGCACAGAGTACATATTCATCTCATTTGGACATGAAACATATTCTATCATTGACCACATGCTCAATCTTAAAGCAAGTCTCCATGAATTAAAAAAAAAAAAACACAAATTATAGCAAGCCTCTTTTCTAACCACAGCAACATAAAAATAAAAGTCAATATCAATAGGACTGCTAAAAATAAAAAACACATAAATAAGAGAAAATAAACAACATGCTCCTGAAGGACTTTTATGTGAACAACAAATTCAAGACAGGAATAAGTATTTGAAATAAATGAAAATAGAGACACAAAATAACAAAATCTCTGGGATGCAGCAAAAGCAATGCTAAAAGTGTATAGTGCTAAATGCTCTCATCAAGCAGATAGAATGAAGTCAAATAAGCCATCTCAGGTCACACCTAAAGAAACTAGGAAAATTAGAATAAACTAAATCCAAAGTTAGCAGAAGAAAATCAAAATTAAAGCACAATACATGAAGTTGAGGCCAACAAAATCACACAAAAGATCAATGAAACAAAAAGTTAATTCTTTGAAAGGATAGATATGATTGATAGACCTCTAACTAGAGTAACAAAGAAGAAAAACACCCAGAAGATCCAAATAAGCATAATCAGAAATGACAAAGGTGACATTACAACTGATCCCACAGAAATACCAAAGGTCCTCAAAGTCAATTATAAACATCTCTATGCCCCCCAAATAGAAAATCTATAGGAAATGGATATTTTCTTAGAAACACACAATCGCCCAATATTGAAACAGGAAGAAAATGAAATTGAACAGACCAATAATCAGTTAAAAAATGAATTAATATGAATCAGCAATCTAAAATTTTTCTACTAATAAAAAGTCCTGGACCAGAGAGAGTCACAGCTGAATTTTATCAGATGTACAAAAACATCTGGTACCAAAACTACCCAAACTATTGCAAACAATAGAGGAGGAGAGATTTCTCCCTAAATCATTCTGTGAAACCAATAAAGTCAATAAATGTGACTCATCAAATAAACAAAAAAAAATCCATGCAATGATCTCAATAGATGTAAAGTATGTGACATAACTCAACTTCCCATTATGAAAAAAACCTCAACCAACTAGGTATTGAAAGAACATACCTCAAAAATAATAACTATCTGACAAACCCTTGGCCAATATTATGCTAAATGGGAAAAATTTGGAAGCATTCTCCCCAATAACTGGAACAAGAAAATGATGTTGGCTCCTACCACTTCTATTCAACATAGTACTGGAAGTCCTAACCAAAGCAATCCGACATGAAAAAAAAGAAAGGCATCCAAATAGGAAAAGAGGAAGCCAAATTATCTCTCTTCACAGCTGATATAATCCTATCTCTAAAAAAATCCAAAAATTCCACCAAAAGACTCCTAGACTTGATAAACAACTTCAGTAATATTTCCAGATACAAAATCAAAATTAAAAATCAGTAGCATTTTTGGCCGGGCGCAGTGGCTCAAATCTGTCATCCTGGCACTTTGGGGGCCCAAAGCAAGAGGATAGTCTGAGCCTGCGGGTTCGCAATCAGCCTGGACAACATGGTGAGACTTCGTCCCTACAGTAAATCAAAAAATTAACAGGGTGTGGTGGCACATGCCTGTAGTTCTAGCTACTTGGAAGGCTGAGGAGGAAGTATCGTCTGAACCCAACAGGTCAACACTGAAGTGGCCTTGAGCATGTCACTTCACTCCAGCCTGGGCGACGAAGTGAGACTCTGACTCCAAAAAAAAAAAATTTCAGTAGCATTTTTATACCTCATTTAAAATTCATGCTGAGAAACAAATCAAGAACACAATCTCATTTACTATAGCCACACACACACACACAAATACCTAGAAATGCATTTAACCAAGGAGGGGAAATATTTATACAACAAGAAGCACAAAACATTGCTGAATGAAATGACAAAATCAAACGAAAAAATATTTCATGCTCATGGATTAGAATAACGAATATTGTTAAAATGTCCATACTGACCCCCAAAATCTACAGCCTCCACACATTCTCTATCAAATTTTGAGCATATTTTCACAATATTAGGAAACCAATTCTAAAATTCACATGGGAATAAAAAAGCCCAAATTGCCACAGCAATTCTAGCAAAAAAGAGCAAAGCTGTAGGTATCACACCTAACTTTAAACTGTACAGCAAAGTTACAGTAAGCAAAACAGCATGGCACTGGTACAAAAATAGAGAGACCTATGGAACAGAATAGAGAATACAGAAATAAAGCCATTCACCTACAACCGACTGATCTTTAGCACATCAACAAAAATAAGAAATGCGGGAAGGATACCCTCTTCAATAAATGGTGATGGGAAAACTGGCTAATCATACAGAAGAATGAAATTTTACTCCTAATTCTTACCATATAAAATTATTTTAGATGACATTAAAGACTTAAATGTAAGACCTCAAAATACACACACACACACAAAAAAATCCTAAAAGAAAACCTAGTAAATACTCTTCTAGACATTGGCCACAGCAAAACGTTTTGACTAGTCCTCAAACGCAGCAAAAACAAAAATTGACAATTGGAACCCAATTAAACTAAAGAGTTTCTGCATAGCAAAAGAAAATATTCACAGAGTAAACAGACAACCTACAGAATGGAAGAAAATATTTGCAAACTACACGACTGACAAAGGATTAAAATTCAGAATCTGTAAGGAACTCAACAAATCAACATGGCCTTCCATGCAACCCTGCAATCCCCCTACTGGGAATATACCCAGAGGAACTCCAATCACTCTATGAAAATGATACCTGCACACTTATGTTTATTGCAGCACTATTCACAATAGCAAAAACATGGAACCAACCATGCTGCCCATCCAAAGAGGACTGCATAAAAAAATTGTGGTACATATGCACGATGGAATATTACGCAGCCATAAAGAAGGATAAAATTGTGAACTTCACAGCAACTTGGATGGACTTAGAGTCTAGAATACTGAGTGATTTATCACAGAAACAAAGAACTGAGTATCACATGTTCTCACTCATATGTGGACCTTGAATAATTACCATAATACTATAAGAAAAGATTGGCAGTAGTGGGAATCTGCTGGGGTAGGGGGGACACACCTCATCCACAAGGGTACCTGCATAATGATCGTGTGCATACCTAATCCTGAATTGTGACTCACATCTTTAAAAATAAAAATTAAAAATTTTAAAATTAAAAAACAAAGTCATCAAAAATAGCAAAGATACTTCTGAAAAGAATACATACAAGCAGCCAAGAAACATAAAAATGTTGAACATCAGTAATTATCACAGACACACAAGTCAAAACCACGAGGTACCATCTCACACCCTTCAGGATGGCCATTATTAACAAGTCAAAAAACAACAGGTGTGTCAAGGTCGCGGAGAAACTGGAACACTCCTGTGCTGTTGGGAACGTAAACATATTCAGCCCCTGTGGGAAGCAGTTTGGAGATTTCTCGAAGAAGTAAAAATAGAACTGCCATCTGACCTGCCATCCCATAACAGAGTATATGCCCCAAAGGGGCATAAATTGTTCCACCAGAAAGATAGCTGCCCTCGTATCTTTATGGTCGCCCTATTCACAACAGCAAAGATAAGGAGCCAACTTAGATGCCCCTCTACGGTTGACTGGGTAAAGAAAATGTCGTGATGTACACGATGAAATGCTATGCAGTCATGAAAATGGATGGAATCACACCCTTGGCAGCAACACAGGTGCAGCTGGAGGCCGTCCTTCTAAAAGCAAATTAACGTGAAAATAGGACCATCGCTACCACGTGTTTTCACTCAGTCGGAGCTGAACACAAGGTAGGCACAGGTACAAAGACCGGCAAAATAGAGACGGTGGATTCCCAATGGGGAGAATGGGGAGGGGGCAGGGACTGCCAACCACCTGTCAGATGCCACGGTCGTCACGGGGGCGATGGGGTTGATGGAAGTCCAAACTCACCACCCCACGACACCCTTGTAGCAAGCCTGCACGTGTACCCGCTGAATCTTAAATTAAAAAAAAAAACCAAACAAGTAGACACACAAGTAAGTTCAATAAACAGGCTGTGATTAGCATCATGAGGAAAACAGAATGTTGTGACGGAGAAAACAAGACAGCTACGTAGGTGAGATAAGCAAGCAGCATCGTTCTGAACACTGAGGTTTATATGGGCCCTTGAGAAAAGGGAGGGAATCAGACCGAGGGGCTGAGGTGAGGCCTCGCGGGAACGCCAGAAACAGGAAAAAGGGTCACACGAGAAAAGCCTTGCTTGACTGGCTTGCAGGGTGGACAGAATTCCAGACGGCTCACCACCATGACTCCTGTTTCCTGTCGACCCAGTCAGACTTGAATCTGAGCGTGGCTGGCAAGGGAATTTTCAGTTTTAATGACAGTTCCAGGTCCTTTCACCCTAAAATGCAGAAAACCTCTGGGTGGGCCTGATGCAATCTGATGGGTCCTTTATTTTTATTTTTTATTTTTGAGCCGGAGTCTCGCTCTGTCGCCCAGACCAGAGTGCAGGGGCCGCTCCCGGCCACCGCAGCCTCGACCTGCTGGGCTCTGGAGATCCTTCTGCCTCAGCCTTCCAAGGAGGTGGAACCACAGGCACACGCTCCCACGCCCGGTTGATTTTTTGATTTATTGTAGAGATGAGGTCTCGCTGCTCAGGCGGGTCTCGAACCCGCGGGCTCCGGCCATCCACTCACCTCAGCTTCCCAAAGGCGCAGGATGACAGGCTGAGCCACCAAGCCCGGCTGACGGGTCCTTTAAAAGCAGGGTTTTCTGTGCGGGTGGGAGACGTCAGAGGGATGAGTTTTTGCTGGCTTTGAGGACAACAGCCAACTGGTAATCTCTGAGCTGTTGGTGAGGAAGGGACAGCTTCTGGAAGCTGAGAGGGACCTCCTGGGCCACAGGGAACAAGGAAGCAGGGAGTCTGATCCTCCAACTACAAGAAAGTCAATCCTTCCAACAACCCTTGAGCTTGGGAAAGGACCACTAGTCTCAGGTGAGGACTGGAGCCCTGCAGGATGCCCTGATTTCAGCCTGTGACACCTGAACGGAGGATCAGGTAAGCCATGACTCACTCCTAACCCACAAAAAACGTGAGTTAAGAAATACATAGTGTTATGGCTGGGTGCGGTGTCTCTACCTATAATCCCAGCACTTTGGGAGGCCGAGGAGAGTGGATGGGCTGAGCCTGCGGGTTTGAGACCAGTCTGGGTAACATGGTGAGGCCTCAACTCTAAAATAAATCAAAAAATTAGCCGGGCATGGTAGCGCTGTGTCAGAGTACCGGCTCTGACCTAGGAGGGAGGGTTAGGACCCGCACCTGAGAATCTGGACAGCGAGAAGAGACCACTCGGAGTCAGTTCTTCTGGGAACAGTCTGATCAGGACTGAAGCCAATTTTATTCAAACCTTTTCCAACTTATTTACCATTTTCTATACCCTCCAGCAGTGTGATAATCACTTGCTGGGGGCGTACAAATTCCATGCATATTGCACTTTACAAACTATCACAAGACCATCACGAAATTTGCAAGTTCCAAGCAAACAGTTAGAATTCCATGATGCCTGTCGTGCTTCACAAAACTTACATTAAGGTCACAGGTGCACAATTTCAATACAGATTGTTCAAAGTGTTTCCCATAATGTTCAATAAATCGTTCATATTATACTCTTTGTTCTAAACCCTGATTAATACAAAAACTTTTCTAAGTTAAATCCAAGTTTACCGACTCCTAATATTTTTAACGATTAATATTATCAGCTTAACATTATACTATAATCTATAAGCTTACTTAAATGACTTAGTTATTCTATTAACCTATTATGATTCAACGTAGTGTCCTGTAATTCTATAACAATTAAAACTTATTCTTAAACTACCAAACTTTACTATAATTCATATGAGTTTCATATGTCTAAACTTTAATTTTTATATAATCTGATGATTGAACTTTAATACTATGCTATATCTTATTTATCATTAATTCTTTCATAAATCTTATGGTAGTTGTCATACTCTTGAACAAGGAAATGTATGGTTGCCATGATGGTGGCCATGGTCTGAAGCAAACAGAGTTTCGGTATTTAACGAAACAAAAGAAAATGTTCTGCCTGGCTAGAGGCAGGGCGATAAAACTATTATGGTAATTTAGTTTCTAATCTTAGCCCTAGGGGAAACTGCTTTCGGGAACAAGAGCTGATTAACCAGCCTACCAGGAAATAGAAGTTTAAAAATGTCTTGAAAAAGGAGTACAACTCAGAAAGACAGAGAAAAATAATTCTACTGTGCACTTTCCATCAGGTGTATTGAGATTTACTTATAAGTTTTACTGCCATGTATGCACACTGGTCACTAATCACACGCCAATATTATAGGTATAACTGATATCCTATATCAGAGGCGATCTTCCAGATGGGCCTTTACAGGCCTCAGCCATGTAGCTATAGATGTTGGCTCCCAACAGCACCGGCCTGGAGTTCCAGGTCCTTGGAAGGCTGAGGCAGAAGGATTGCCTGAACCCAGCAGGTGGAGGCTGTGGTGGCCGGGAGCATGCTCTGCACTCCAGCCTGGGCAAAGGAGTGAGACTCCAAGTCAAAAAAAAAATACATAGTGTTTTAGGAGACTAAGTGTGTGGTAATCTGGTACTGCAGAACTAGAGAAACTGCTATATATAAAGTCATAGAAACTAACAGAAGGTGGCTATGACTGGAGATTTCTGAACATAGAACAATTTTGAAAAGATGGATGGTCAGTATTAAATGTCACCAAAGCATATTCAATGAAATGCATATGTAACTATTGAACATCAATGACATGACTTAAATTTGTTAGTTATTAAATGCATTGAGCCCAATTCTTGAAAAACGTTTTTTCTTTTTGAATTGGAGTCTCACCCTGTCGCCCAGACTGGAGTGCAGTGGCTGCTCTCGGCCAACACAGCCTCAACCTGCTGGGCTCCAGCGATCCTTCCGCCTCAGCCTTCCGAGTAGCCGGAATTACAGGCGTGCGCTACCACACCTGGCTAGTTTTTTGATTTATTGTAGAGATGAGGTCTCGCTGCCCAGGAGGGTCTCGAACCCGCGGGCTCAGGCAGTCCACTCACCTCAGCCTCCCAAAGGCACGGGATTACAGGCTGAGCCACCGAGCCCGGCAGAAAAAAGTTTTTTTAAATCCAAAATGAATCCACCTCTGTGGTGTGTCATGTCCAGTGTTGGATGTCGAAGGTACAACAGTGGTAAAAGTATGGTTGCTGATATAGAAAAATTTGCGGTCAAGGGTAGCAGAATATATACGCACACACGTGCTTTTAATCATTAGATAGAAATATTGATAAGGGGGCATGTATATTCAGAGGTGTACTGGGAGAATAGAGTGTGTTCCCGATGGGTCGTGGCTCAGACAGGTGTTATATTCTTCCTGGAAACACGTAGGAAGCACACAGTCCCGCCTCTTGAATAGACTTGCCAACCCCAACAACAAAAAGGCCTAAACATGGTCAAGACTTTACAGTGACCAGTGTGCAAGGAAGTAGAGTTGACAAAGGAGCACATTCAATGAAACCATGAGAACACGTTCAGCTAAATGCCGATTATGGAAATTTCCAGAACAAAGGAAGCAGGTTACCAAAAAACAACCACCCCAAAACTTCACTTACAAGATATAATATTGCAAAATAAGCCTTGCTGAGATCTTTATTGTAAAATGCCACTGCACAGTTGTTTTTTGAGATACTTGTGAAAAATAAAAACAGAAGAACTGTGGAATGGACCTCAGGGACTATTTTTAATATTGGTGGGTGAGATCATCTTTAAAATATCGGCTAAGGTTAAGTTTTGGGCTGCTGTAACAAATGACCGTTGACTGGGTGGCTTCCACACAGCAGGGACTTTTTTCTGGAGTTCAGGAGTTTGGGAAGGGAATGGTCAAGGTGCCGACACATTCGTTGTCTGGTGAGGGCCACTTGCTGGATCATGGGTGTTCATCTTTTCATCATGTCCCTGCGTGGTAAAGAGTGAGACTCTCAGCTTCTAGAACTGTGAAAAATAAATTTCTGCTTTTTATAAGTCACCCAGACTGTGTTATGGTGTTATAACAGCCCAACAAGAAGAAGAAGATAGTATCTTTAACAGATAATGATTTTTAAGTCGTCTCATTATTATTTTTTTTGTAAATCTTCAATAGTCCAAAAGCTTCCGCTAGTTTATGTCATTACATTTTGATCATTAGAGTGCTATCACTGTTATTTTTGGAATTTTATAGTTTATCCATAACTTAGTTGTTATTTCTATGTATTACATGTAAATTAACACCAAATATTTTTTGTGAACTTAAGCAAGCTGCATCAGATCTGTTCCTCCATTTTCTCCTCTATAGTATGTGAATAATATTATCCATCCCACTGTATCATTATGAGAACTAAATTAATATATGTGGAATCCTCAATATTATTCTTGGCAGATAAACTTTTAACAAATATTAGCTGTTATATATTCTAATGTAAATAATAGAAAACACGCATGTGTCTTTAATCACATAAAGTGACATTTTGAATGTCTGTCTTCCCTACCAGACAGACTTGCGGTGTTCTTGTTATCTAATTCATTCAAAATCCTCTGACTAAACCCAGCACCTGGCACAAAAAACTTCATGTCCATTCATGGAGAAAATAAATGGTTTAAAGGCTGAATTTCTCAGAGTATGAAGAGATTGTATGGCAAAAGAAAGTTGCCTCTCAACTGCTCTGAATCTGTATCCAGTATTATATGTTGCTTGATGCATAGTTGGTATTAAACTTAATTCAACTGGAATTGAGGTTTAAAAATTTAAGAATATTTTTTCATACTTTAATTAAACTTTAAGACCATAACCCCAAAAGCAAATAACTGCATATCATTGAAAGTTTTTCTGTTAAAATTTTATTTTAAAGATGTGGGGTACAATTCAGGATTGGGTATAAGTGGTCATGGTACAGGAAAGTTTGGGCCTCCCTTTTGGTCCCCACTTCGCTTGGTTTTAGGTCAGGTACCTTTATTGATGCTATGCACTCTCCCTCCCCCCAGGCAGTTTCCAGATACTTTACTGCTAATCCCTTGCTTATAATAGTAAGGCAAATGATCAGGGTCTGCTTATAAGTGAGAACATGTGGTATTCCGTTCTTTGTTTCTGTGATAGATCAATGAGTATTATAGACTCTAAATCTGTGCAGGCTGCTGTGAAGTCCATAATTTGATTCTTCTTCAAGGCAGCGTACTATTCCATCGTGTATATGCACCACATTTTTTTTATCCAGTCCAGTTTTGATGGGCAACATAGTTGGTTCCATGGTTTTGCTATTGTGAATAGTGCAGGTATCTTTTTTGTAGAATTGCTTGAGTTCCTCTGGGTATTTTCCCAGTAGGGAGACTGCTGGGTCAAATGGAAGCTCAATTTCTAGTTCTTTTCGGAATCACCACACTGTTTTCCATAGAGGTTTACACTCTCTCCAGCTCTGTAGAAGCGTTCCCTTTCTCTGCATCCTCACCAGCATCTGCTGTTTTTTGTTTTATTAACGATGGCCATTTTTACTGGAATTAGATGGCTTCTCAGTGTGGTTTTGATTTGCCTTTCTCTGATGATTAGTGAGATTGAGCATTTTTCACGTATCTGTTGGATGCTCATATGTCTTCTTTTGAAAAGTATCTATTCATGTCTTTTGTCTGCTTTTTAATGGGGCTGCTTGTCTTTTCCTTTCAGCACGTTTGTGTTCCTTGTAGACCCTGGATTTTAGGCCTTTGTCAGATATACAGTTGGCAAATATTTTTTCTCATTCAGTGGGCTGTCTGATGGTTTCTTTTGCTTTGCAGAAGCTTTTCCGTTTGATGAGGTCCCACTTATCTATCTTATCTCTTATAGCATGGACAGCTGGAGTTTTGATCAGGAATTGGTTGTCTATCCTAATTTCCATAGAGTGTCTCCTGCTTTTTCTGAGATTCTTATAGTTTGAGGGTTTACGTTTAGGTCTGTGTTCCATTTACAGTTGATTTTTGTGTATGGTGATAGTTAGGAGTCCTGATTCATTCTTCTGAATGTGGACAGCCTGTTTTCCCAGCACCGTTTACTGAATAAGTTCTCCTCTCCCCAGTGGTTGTTGTTGGAGGCTTTGTCAAAGATGAGTTGGTTGAGAAATTGAGACTTTGCTTCCGGAATCTCTATCCTATTCCATTGCTCTACATGCCTGTTCTTGTAACAGCACCAGGCTGTTTTGATTACTGTAGCCTTA
The DNA here is from genome assembly GCF_000164805.1 of Carlito syrichta. NCBI lineage: Eukaryota > Metazoa > Chordata > Mammalia > Primates > Tarsiidae > Carlito > Carlito syrichta. Next base: position 61,826 of record NW_006984962.1, read on the forward strand.
AAGTTTGAAGTCTGGAAGTGTGGTACCTCCTGCTTTGTTTCTTTGGCTAAGGATTTTTTGGCTATTCATGGTTATTTATGTTTCCGTATGAATTTCTGTATTGTCATTTCCAGGTCTGAGAAGAATGATGTTGGTAATTTAATGGGTATTGCGTTAAATCTGTAGATTGTTTTTGGTTGGATGGACATCTTAACAATGTTGATTTTTCCTGTTGATTCTTCTATGATCATAGAATTCTTTTCCATTTGTTTGTGTCATCTTTGACTTCTTTAAACAGTGTTTTGAGTTTTTGTTAAAAAGATCTTTCACTTTTCTGGTTAGGAAGATGCTGAGATATGAAAGTTATTCTTATGCAATTGGGTGACAGACTATTTAAATAGTTAAATTCAATGAGTCCTCCATATTTTTTGTGGATATTTGTATTTCTGTTATTAATGTATCTGAAACAACAATAAAATATAATTAATGTCAGTTTTTTTCATTTTAAATATGATGTATGGTGTATAAAGAACAGGAAGTTTAATAACTTCTAAGACTTCTTAAAGACTTCTAATGAACTTAGTTTATTAGACTAATGATTTAATAGACTTCTAAATTCTAAGTCTAAGACTTTATACTAATTTTTTATTCCTCGCTTTTAAAATCTCTTTGTTCTGCTTATTGTATTTAACTTTGCATGAGTTTATAACCTAAAGACAAAACTTTTGTGAACAAGGAGGTGCTGTTGTTTATCTTATACTTATCAAATGTATGCTTCATTTGTTATTTATTATCATTAGTCTTTCAACATTTGTTCATTTTGTTGACATTAGAAATACACTGTTAGACAAAATGCCATCTTACACAAAGCAATCCTTCATATTGTTATGCCTTCAAAATTCATGCTATGTCTCGTAAGCAAAATATTTACATGTAATGTACAAAAACTAAGAACTTTCGTTTTTAGTATCATCCATGTTATAGATGCCATTTATATAACATGACACAGTAAATGTATGTTTGCAAGGTGAAGATCTGTCAAATATTTATGTCACATTTACAGGGCTATCTGATAGTGTAATGGAAAAACCCTGTCACAATCTATAACACCAGTGCTAGTTTCACTTTGCTGTGAGAATCCAGTTTCTGAACCTGCTGATTTATGCAGGCTTGAATATCTCAGCTTAGCACGACCTTGATGTAACTTTGTTACATTTAAACTTATATGCATGTGATCTTCCTGGGTGTGTGAATACAGAGGTGTGTTCCCGTATGTAGGAGGCCTACGACACGCATGGCGCCCTGCGCCTCCATGTAAATCTGTGTGTGGATTATCACCCGCAATTGCAGGGAAGACCATCTTATGAGAGCACTTGGGTCCAGAGGTGGGTATTAAAGCTAAAATAACATACCTCTAAGAGAAGAATGGCCTCATTGGCTGCCTTCACATATGGAATAGATTAATTTTAGTAAGTTGGCATACAGCGTATTCTTGCAACCAACTGTCAATCTACTGCATTTGTATTAGTTTCATTAGATTTTGGTTTCCATTAGGACCCTCTGAGGGGAACAGAGCCAGATGCCCCCCAAACTCAACTTTCTATCAGATATTTTGATAGATTGAGACATTTAAACTAAAAACTGTATTTCAGGGATTGAATATGCCCTTGAATTAGAAATGTAATTTGTGAGCCGGGCTCGGTGGCTCAGCCTGTAATCCCGTGCCTTGGGAGGCGGAGGTGAGTGGATTGCCTGAGCCCGTGGGTTCGAGACCTCCCGGGCAACTTGGCGAGACCTCATCTCTACAATAAATCAAAAAATCAGCCGGGCGTGGTAGCGCGCGCCTGTCATTCCGGCTACTTGGAAGGCTGAGGCGCAAGGATCACTGGAGCCCAGCAGGTCGAGGCTGCAGTGGCCGGGAGTGGCCACTGCACTTCAGTCTGGGTGACAGAGTGAGACTCCGACTCAAACAAAGAAATGTAATTTGTGGATCAGAGTGATGTGCTGCATTCTTCATGCAGTCACCAGCAAAGTTGTGATAAACATGATAAAACTTTAGTTTATGGCCTTTGACCATAAAAGCTGATTTAAACATGTTGCTTGCTCAGAAAAGTAGAGAGTGGGTTTCATCTGGGGTTGAGGATGAAAATCAATAATCAGCTTGAAGTCTCCAAAGGGCTTTCTTTCTAGAGTCAGAAAAAAATAAAGAAAGAGAGAAATGTTTCCTGGTTTAATTGGGAAAATAATGGCTTCTCGATATTACTTAACACCCTACATAGCATATCAAAAGCTGGGATCGAATTCTACTGTATGGTAGTGGTAGCGAGAACTCGGGTTTTGATATGACTGTGAAGGAATAGAGAGAATCCCAACTTCCAGTCCAAGGGAACAAGGAAAGGAAAGGAAAACAGAAACTGGAAGCAGAGTGGAAAGAAAGGAAGTTGGTGAACCAAAGAGTGAGATTTCTTCTGTGTTGCTTTTTGTCCTCAGTCTGGAATCCTGGAGTTGAACTGGGAAAGTTTAAGGAGGAAGTGAAAAGCAAAGAATTCCCCATGGGAAGAGTGTGTCTTGCAGGATTCTCTGTTTCCTGATGAAGGCAAGTTTGACTGAAACTGATGATTCTACGAGGTTGGGCAGGTGCAGGGCATGATTATTCCCCAATATCTCCTCCTCTCCATACACACTCTTGAGTGTCGTGGAAAAGTCAACAGTCCACGCGTGTCCTGGAGTAATTGTTGACAGTGCTGGAAAGTTTTCTGAGGGATGAGGCGGATGCAGCAATTGCCTTGAAATGGCCCTGCAGAAAGAGTTCAATGCAGTCAAGCATCAGATCAGGAGAATCAAAATAAAACCTCAAGACTAGAGCGTCATTCCTTCTAGAATCAAGATAGAGTGGAGCCAATGATGGTCACCATTCTAACCAATTTGAAAGTGGAGATGAACTCATTCAGTAAATATGTTTTGGCTACCTCCCATGTACCATGCATTATTCTGAAAGCTGGGATACAGCAGGAAACAAATCAGTCTTCCTCTAAGCATGGAACTGACATTCCAGTGACAGGAAATCATTCTCATGAGTCAGTCTCTCTCTCTCTCTCTCTCTGTGTCTGTGTGTCTTTTGGTCTCAGTCTCAGTCTCTCCCTCCCTCTGTCTCTCTCCCCTCCTCGCCGCCCAATGATGTGTGTGTGTGTGTGTGTGTGTGTGTGTGTGTCTGTCTGTCTGTCTATCTTTTGGTCTCAGTCTCAGTCTCTCCCTCCATCTCTCTCCCCCTCCCTGCCCCCTGATGTGTGTGTGTGTGTGTGTGTGTGTGTGTGTGTGTGTGTGTGTGTTTGACTGCACTAGATATTCTTTAGAAACAGGTAATGATGGGGTAGTGAGTTTTCAATCTTCCCGAAGGAAGGCCTCTGTAGTCATGGCACCTTGGGATGTACAGTCGCAGGGGGTAAAAACTCCAGAGATGTAACGTGGGCAGAATCAGTTCAGGTCGAGAATGGAGCACAGTCTCTTAGGCAAGAGTCCCTGATGGTCGGATGGGCAGCAGAGTGGGTGACGTGCCCCCCCAGCGAGAGAGTGAGACAGTGATGGCAGTGATGGAGAAGGGTCAGAACGGAAGTGAAGGCTGCAGCAGGGTCCAGACAGGGCAGCCTCCTAGGCCTCTGCCAGGGTGCTAGCTTCCACCCGGAGTGAGGAGGGAGGTGGGAGGCCAGCAGAGGGTGCGATCAGAGGGGTGGCACAATGGCACACGCCAGGAAACAGTCACCTGGCTGCTCCATGAGCATCAACTCCGGCGACCGTGGAAATAAGGAGCCTGGTCATGCTGCAGTCAGGAGGCAGAAGTTGAGAGTGGCTTGGACTACACTGGCAGGGGTGGAGACAGTGAGGCGGTGTTGGGGTTTTGACAGATTTTGATGGGAGGGCCAACCAGGTTGGATGACAGATTGAAGGGGATATGCCGAAGGAAAACAGAAATCAGCATTCCGTCAAGGTTGTGGGCACTAGCGCCTGGGGAGTATCTCAGTTCGTTTTTGTTGCTGTAACAGAATACCTGAGGCTGGGCAATCAACAGTGAGTGGAAGTTTATTTCTCGAGGTTCTGGAGGCTGAGAAGTCCAAGACAGAAGGCCCACAGGAGGGAGGAGAAGGGAAGGGAGGGAAGACAGAGCTGTCTTTCATCTGAGACCTGCTCCTGTGGCAACTATTTCACCCCACATGCCGGCACTAATTCAGTGATGAGGCAGAGCCTGCGCAGTCTAGACACCTCTTGAAGGTCCCACCTCTCAACAGGATTATGTTGGGGATTAGGTGTTCCACATGTGGACTCTGGGAAACACCTTCAAGCCATAGCAGGGAGGGTGTCCTAGAAATATGTTCCCAAGAGGGTGAGTGGGTGTAGCAAAGAGTTTCCAGTGTATGTGTGTGCGTTGATATCAGTAGCTACATATCCATGCTTCGATGCTAACAAGTAACAGAGCTGACAGTTGCACAAGGGATGTTTCTATGAAGTTGGAAAGAACCAGAATGCATTGTAGATCTGAGGGCCTGACTATGCCTAGACACGCAATGTGAAATAGACAGGTCATCGTCATTGATTCAGAAGCACACCCAAGAGGAATGGACATTCAAGGGTGAATGTCCCTTTTGAGAAGCACACCCAAGAGGAATGGACATTCAAGGGTGAACATGTGTGTGTCCAAAAATGCAAACTATTTAATAGTCTGAGTAAATATTGGAGTGGTCTGAGTTCACATTTATTGTCTCTGTAAGGACTTTTAGACAAACAATTACATTTTGTTTTGGAAAGGAAAATTAACCCTCCACATTTCCTATAACAGATATCATCTTTTTTTTTTTTTTTTTTGTACTTCCACCTTACTAGACAGTAGGAAAAACTACTTGTTTTCCTACTTGGAAAATGCTCTGATGCTGTTTTGACTGCTTTCTGTTAGTCAGATAACTGAGCTAAATGGACACAAGCATGCTTATTTTGACGAGTTAGAAGAGGTAAAATACCAGCAAGAGATGCTACTCACTAGAAAAACGCTGTTTGTGTTGCTCGTGCATGGGTTTGCCAGTGGGTATGCAGACAAAAAGGAGGGGGCGTGGACGAGGAAAAGAAAGAGCGGAGGAATAAGGTGAAATGGGAGGTTTCTGTGAAAAGAAGTTTTTCCTCTTCCATTTCCATCCCCGAGTATTTATGGAGAGCAGACAGTTCACCAGAACAGTCTCGGACACCCAAATAGGGTGACAAGCAAGGTGGAGAGTGTCCTGCTGTCGCTGCACTGAATATCTTGCTCATGAGACAGGTTATAAGTAACCAGGATGGATGAACGGTGAGGCTGGGGAGAATCAGCGAAGATAGAAGAGGCTTCTCTGCGGTAGTGGCATTTGCGAACAGATGTCAAAAATGAGAATAAAACAGGCATATGCCCACGACTCTATTGTTGTTACAGATAAATAAACAGAAAATAGAGACAGATAGATGACGGAGGATAATAAACAGATATGAAATTGGTTGAAGAAATGCAACAACCCTATGTTTATTTTCATTCAATGTATTAGACCATAAAAATACATGCCCTAAATGATCATAATGGAAACAAAGCCAGATTGTCAGTGATTTTTTGACTTTTTCTCGTGAGTCATCGAGGGAAAGAGTTTTAAAAGCTTGTTCACAAATAGGAAAAATGCCAGTCATTTGAATTTCAAACAAATGGATGTCAAATTGCTAAAGGTGTATTTTAATTTGAAATAGCTTTGGATTCCACTCATCAGTTTAGTTAACAGTGAAAATTACAGAAGTCATAAAAGTCAGGTTGCGCTTACAAACTTATCTTTATAACTTAGTTGTTCTAGGCCTGGTTTGGGAGCTATGATTATAATAATTGCTGTAAGTACAGTGATGATGCAATTTATGGTGATAACTGAGTATCTTTGAATTGTCAAAGAAGGCACTGATGATGTTATTCTGGGAGGACAGGCAGTAACCAGAGCAGACGTCAATCTTGTGAGAAGAGGGAGCGCATTCAGACCTGAACTTCTACTAATAAGAAAAGATCTGTGACTGAATACCATCTCTATTTCGTATTGCGTATTAAATTACTCTAATGTGAACCTTTCTCATTCCGAATAACAATCTGTATGACTCTAAATTCTACAGAAGAATACATATTGTTGTGAATGTTGCCTTAGTCCATTTTGTGCTGTTAGAATAGAATAGCAAAGAACGGGCAATTCATAATTATCAGAAACATCTCAGCTTGTGGTCTGGAGGCATCTGTGATACCATCTTACCTTCCAAATGGCAAGATGCACACTCAGTAGAGGTGCTGGAACACAGCATCAGCGTTGGACTCAGCAGTCATTGTGTTTCTGGCTTATTAGAAATGTAAGGCTATTACAGATGGACTAACACTATTTCTTAACCTAGCCAGATTGGGGAAAATGAAACTTGACTGATCATCAGAACCCGTGGAAAAATAATTATTATTAATTAGGCCAGATGGAAACCAATAATAGCAATGTTTGGAAAAGCGTTAAATCAAACGAATAGTTGCTAATTAACATTAGTCTGATTCTTCTGACATTAGAATATTTTTACTTCCTAAAAAGTTTACTTCTTGAAATTAAGTTCTTCCTGTGGTTTTGCTGGTAGACTTTTTTTTCGGTGTGGGTAATAAAACATAAAATTTGCTTAAAGTTTGTGGTAGCCATGATGAAATAATTAATTTGCTTGTAAAATACACTCAGAATGTATATTAAGTGCATACTGAGTGCCAGGAAATTGCAGGGACAACACTAACGTAAGCGTCCTATAGGAAGTCAGGCAACTTTAGGTCATGGCAGAGTTCAAGAGAATATTTTTGAAAATTGCTAGTATTCATAAGTTGTAGTTACTTTTAATACAGGAACCAATGATCTATGTAAAATATATTAATTTCCCAAGATATGGCTTGGTGTTCAGAGCAAACGTACCTGGGCAAGCCTAATTTGTTGTTCAGAAGTTTTTGGTTTTTTTTTTTTTGAGTTGGTGTCTCACTCCGACGCCCAGACTGGAGCGCAGTGGCCACTCCTGGCCACCGCAGCCTCGACCCGCTGGGCTCCGGCGATCCTTCCGCCTCAGCCTTCCGAGTAGCTGGAACTACAGGTGCGCGCTACCACGGCCGGTTAATTTTTTTGATTTATGTAGACACGAGGCCTTGCCAAGTTGCCCCGATGGTTCTCAACCCTGCGGGCTCAGGCAATCCACTCACCTCGGCCTCCCAAAGCACTGGGATGACAGGCTGCGCCACCGAGCCCGGTCAGAAGTTTTAAAGTTCTTCCTTTCCTTGCTTCCTTCCTTCCTCCCTTCCTCCTCTTCCTTTCTACTTCCCTCCCTCCTTCCCTTCCCCTGTCCCTCCTTCCTGCTTCTCTTTCTCACGCCTTTCCTTCCTTCTATTCCTTTTTTTTTCTCAAGAAAATCGAGCATCTGCAGAACGAAAGTTTTCTTGAGGTCACTACATTTTCCGCCACTGTATTTCCCACTACATTTACTTTAGAAAACATAGAATAGCAAGACAGTCAACCAGGGTACTATTTGCAAGAGAACCACAGATCACACCAGAGGAAACTGGATGGTAATTTTGGAATTAGTGGTTAAATCCTCTGATATCAGGGATAAGATGTTTAAGCCAAAGAGAAGAGCTGATGGTTGTCACCCTGGTTCTGAGAAGATTTGAGAGAAGGAGGGGGGATTGAATAGAAGCTCTGCCCTCTCATGCAAGCTTGGAGCTCGAAGAGGATATCCAGAAATGTTCCACCAATCGGTGCCAAGCTAGTAGAAGGGGTTGTAGAATAGATCCTCTTTGAGAGCCAACACGCATGTCTTCTCAAAGGCCAGTCCGTTCAAAGTAGGCTGGAAATCAAGCTTTAAAAAATTGTTGTCATTAGTAGAGATGATACCAGTGGGTTTGGGTGGGTCTCCCTAGGCAGGTGAGACCCTCAACCTCAGGCCGATCTCAGCTCTTGACACCATCAGGAGAAAGAATTCAGGCATGAGTAGAATAAAACGAAAATGTAAGAGAAAGAGAGAGTTTTACTGTAAAACAAAATACACACATCTCACCAACAAGGGTCCCTGCATAATGAACATTTGTATACTTAACTCTGAATTGCACCCCACCTCTTTAAAATAAAAAAATTTTGAAAAGGAAAAGGAAATACACACTCAAGAGAGGGAGTGTGGGCATTTTTGCGGGAGAGTCACACCCAGTGGGGCTGGAGCTCTTTCCACAGCCATCCTTCACTTAGTGATGGAATGTTGATATTTAGCAGCAGAATATTCTTGCGTTTTCTGGGAAGGAGGTGGGGTTTTCCTGGAGTTGGGTGCCCGCCCCTTTTCTGTGCATTTCAGGCCTCACCCGGAGCTGTGATGGCACTGGCAGGTGTCACTGAGTATGCTGACACATTACAAGGGGGGTAGAATGAGCTTGGAGGGTCTTGTGAGGCACACCGGTCACATCTGTCACCAAGTTGGATTCAACAAGATCAAACAATGGACCTTGTGACCAGGTGTCCGGAGCCTCCGATAAACAAGTCCTTTTCCTGCGAGTCATGTGATTTCTTAGATGCTGCCTGGTATTCCTCCATAGTCCTGCAAACACTCAGATCTATTCTGGTCTCAGAACCAACCATCATGACTTTGACTTAAGTAGCTGTGCACAGCAGTGATTTTTTTTTAAAAAAATTATTTATTTATTATGAAGATGTGGGGTACCATTCAGGGTCAGGTATACAAACATTGATCATGCAGCTACCCTTGTTGATGAGGTATGCCCCTCCCTCCCCTGGCAGTTTCCCTCAACTGCCAATCCCACCCCCCCTTGACAGTTTTCCACTACTGAAACTCAAATTATTCTATGAAAAAGATACCTGCACATATGTTGGTTGCAGCTCGATTCATAATAGCAAAAACATGGAACCAACTGCATTGCCCATCGAAGCTGGACTGGATAAAAAAAATGTGGTACATATACACAATGGAATATTATGCAACCATAAAGAAGGACAAATATATGGACTTTGCAGCAAATGGAATGGATTTGGAATCAATCATACTCAGTGATTTATCACAGAAACAAAGAACTAAGTTCCATATGTTCTTACTCATAAGGTGACCTTGAACAATTATCATGTTATAAGAAAGTGATTGCCGCAGCAATGATTTGTAGGGAGTGCTGGGCTTGAGATTTTGCCAAGATTTATAACCCATATCAGGATTGTAAGTAAGCACCCAGTTAAATAAATAATTAACAAGCCAGTGAATTCTTTTAAAACATCACAATCCATTAGGCAAAAGATGATCAATGAAGCAGCATTTAAAATTAAGTGAGGCAGCCAGACCTGATGGCTCATGCCTGTAATCCCTTCACTTTGAGAGGTTGAGTTGGGAAGATGGCTTAAATCCAGGCCTTCGAGACCAGGCTGGGCAACATAGCAAAACCTCGATTCTACAAAAATAAATAATAAATAAAAATTACTGGGGTGTGGTGGTGCACACCCTGTAGTCCTAGCTACACGGGAAGCTGAGGTGGGAGGATCAGGAGCCTAGGAGGTCAAGGCTGCAGTGAGCTGTGATCACAATTAAAATCATAATTGGAAACGTCGAAAAAGGGATTGGCAGTGGTGGGAAGCTGCCAGGGGAGAGGGGGCATATCTCATCCACAAGGGTACCTGCATAGCCAACATCTGTCTGCTTAACCCTGAGTTGTATCCTGCATCTTTAAAACAAAAAAGGTAAAAAATTTAAAAAAAAAAGAAAAGAAAAGACGTGAAACAGAATGAAAGAATCGATTCCTTCCGTAAAGGGTTTCAACAAATCATTACAGAAGACTTGCAACCTAACTGAGAAATGGGCAAGGGATCTCAACAGCTGTCCAGGAGGCGGTCTCTTTCACCCACGGTCTAACAACTTTCCATTCACGGCAGTGAGATGGGAGGTCGACTCCCAATGGGGCAGTGTGGGAGCCCTCATGGATCTACTCCCTAGGGCGGAGGCTGAGGGTGTTCGGGGTGGCGAGGCCATAGACAAAACCAGCGCAGATTGTAAAAAAATAATAATAATAAAGCAGTCATCCTAAGAGCAATTCGTAAAGGAAGAAGCAGCTCTTCAAGAGTCTGTGGACTTGGCAAGAAAGGCAAGAGACTGCGGCATTTGAACCAAAACCATCCCTTTCTTCCCACCTGCTCAGCAAGGCGGAGATCCCTCCAGTCTGTGAGAGCCAAGAACTTGGGGCTCCCTCCCCTCCAGCTCTCAGTCCTGGGGGAGGGAGCCCTGAGACTGTCTCTGGCCGCCCCAGCTGCCAGGAGGCCTCATGTTGCTTTGGGTGGTGGCTACCGCCTTCCTTTACCCAGTGAGATGGAAACTCGGGCCTGGGCACCGGACATTGTAAATCCCGCCATTGCCCTGGCCTGGGAAGCAGAGAAGGGACCAGTACCTCACACTGCAGCTGGTGCTGGGTGGGCTCCCACGTTGGGGTGAGCTCAGAAAAGGCTGCCCCTGCTCCCACCCTCAGCTCCGGGTCCCCCAAAGAACCTGTCTGGGAGAAGTCTCAGTCTATCAAACCATGCCATCCAATCACTTCCTCCAGAGTTAGCTGGGAAAGTTCACACCATTCTCAAGAACAGCAGAGACTGGAGTGAAAGGAATTGGAGAGGGGTTTGTGAATTTCATGAAGACACAGCATAGACTGTAGAAAGAACTATGGAATATGACAGCTGGGAAGAGCCTTCCACGGACCAGAAGAAATATCAAACCATGACCGCAGAACGTATTCCTTCAATTAAACTGTTACGTAGATTATCAAAATGAATTTATTTTTGAGGTGAACATTTTTTGCTCTCATTTAAAATATTTCTAATTACTTGTACGACGAATATTTGCATACCTAACCCTGAATTGTACCCCCCAATTTTAAAATTAGAAAAAAAATCTTTTAAAGGCACAGTAACAATAACTCAGCAGATGAAGTTAAAACAAAGGAAGCATTTTTGAATGCCACTTGCAGAGTTTACATCTATGCTAGATGGTGTGTTTAAAAGGATTTTAGTGTTTCTGATTCATTTTTCTTCTTTGCACGCATATCAGTTAGCAAATTAATGGGACATACCATTATGGTTTTGTAATAAAAGGCCATTGGGTTTCCATGATTCAGTTTGTGTTTGGACATTTATGGCTTTCGTTAAAAATGTGTTTTTCAAAATAAATAAATAAATAAAGTATTTCTATTTACCTTAACTTGTCCCTCTGACAAGGTGTGATTTGATGGCGGTATTATTTCCTTAAACGTATCATTGGCTTTGATGTGTTTTTGCGTGGCCTGAAGATAACCACTAACTTAAAAAAATATTTTTTGTGTGAGCAAATAGCACTTTACCTGGGCCATAGTGCTTTCAGATACATAGAACTATTCATTTATTTCACACTATTGCTAAGAATGTTTTCAAAGTTAAAAATGAGAATTTATTTATCATTACATTTTAATGATAAAAATTAAATTATAAAATAAGCCTTTACACAGTTCAGAAGCATTACTATGTATAATCATATGGGTATCATTGATCATCATAATCTGATGATAGTATTTTAATTTCAATTAAGGCAGTAATAATATGTTTTCATTAATAGACTGATCTTCTTGAGCGAAACCATGTTTAATGTCTTTTTTTCCCCGAGACTTATCCAAGTGTCACATACATAGCTGGCAATCGGCAACTGTTGCAATTGGTAACTGTCTAGTAGAAAGAAACAGTGCAGACGAGACCAAAACAAAAGTGGAGATGTAAAGAAAAGAGACACCTTGTGAACATTTGAGTAGCAACCGGAAGGTTTTATGCCCAATGCTAACATCGGTAGGATATTACATATAAATGATGTTTGAATCCAATTTCAAATGTGTTCTGGGAGAAAGGGCCAATTGGACAGTAAACTGCAACTTATTTTATCAACCTTGTGACAGACTTGATGGTCTAGTGAGCCTTTAAAACACTTTTTTTACAAAACAATAAAACCAGCTCTTGGTTTTTCTTTTATTGTACACAATTTTGATTTACTGAGCTGCATTCTGCAGTTCTAAGTAGAAAATTTTATGAACAGAATGATTGCCTTTGGCATTTACATGCTCTTCTGGTAACAGGTGCTTTTATTTCCTTTCAAAAGAACAGACTTTTCCCTATAAATCAATGTAGCCGTTTTTTCTTTCTTCATTACGGTTTCAACTTCTGGCTTTCCTACGTTCTGTTGGATTAAACTCCGCATGGATGCCAAACATATTCATAGTATTGGGGAATACATTTGCAGCATTGGTGTATTTTTCCCTTTAATGAGATAAACACAATGCATATTCTGTTTTCAAACAGGCAGAGTAAGTAATTTCATGTGACTTATCAAAGGCCTTGCATCTTAAACAATTTTTTGGTTGTATCTGAGAGAACCAGATTCTTTTAATAAGCTTCTGCATTGATTTAACTTGCTACATATCTTTTTGAAACTAATTTACCATCCTTATGAAAAACGAGAGAGTTTAATTGAGTATGACATATCTAGTTTAATTGCTTTGGAGACAACCTATTCTAGATTAATTAAATCGGGCTTTACATGCTGCAGCAGGAACTGTGAAATTTTTGAAGAATGCTTTTATTCTTGGAAACATTAAAACTTTGAACTTTAATCAGGAGAAATCTTAATACTGAGTGATAGGACTGGGAAATAAAATTTCCAGCCCACAAGTTTGATAGTTGTGCTCTTTTATTTTATAATGAAATCTGAGATATATTGATAGTAGCTTGCTGTCTATGGAAGATGCTTTCTGTCGCTTATTAGCAAGTATTGTTCTAACTTATTTCTAAATAATATTGAATTTGGAAAAGGCAGTGATTGAAAGAAGAATACAAATTCATCAAAACCCCTTTGCTCTAACATTTATAATGAAGTGGCCTAAGGAAGACTTTATAATGAAGTATACCGTATCACCACTGGTAACTCTCCCTATTGTCCCCAACCTTTCCCTTCATGGCCTACCTGGAAAATGATAGGCGTATCTGTAGGGCACATGCAATAAACTGACAAAAGCTACTGCTTGGGGCAAAGAGGCAGAAGCTCCCCTTTTTCTTGAAATGAGTGGGCTGCCTGCCTTCTGAAATATCTCCTCACGTACAATGTCGCTATGCTTTTCAGCAACTCTCCACAAAATTATGTAGGCAGAGAATATTCATTCGATATATGCAAACAATTTACAATGAGCATGTGTAATTTTCGCAAGTCATTTGACTTGAGTTTCGATAGGGTTCTTTCTCTCGCCTCCTTAGAATTCACATCTCTTTCTGTCATTCTCTAGGTCTTCTCATATTCATTGCTTTTCTTACTTTATGCTAGCCCCAGTGTTTCCGTCTTTCTTGAGCTCAAGTACAAGTCAATTTTGTTTCTGTGCATGCCCTATGGACTTGGGGTGATACTGACGGGTCATAGCAGGGCCAGTGACTGTGTTGAATGTACCACCGGGTGTGGGATTTTGGCAGAGGGAAAGGTTCGGCATGTCACGGGCAGGGCTGGCTGGGAAGTCTTGGTGCTTTCTGCTCAGTTTTGCTGTGTACCTAAAACTTCTCAACAATGAAGTGTACCAAGAGACATTGTCACATGGGTGCATTTAATTGTGTGTTAAAGTAAAGGAAAGAAAGAATCCCTGGCCCTCATGGGTACTGAAGTTACTTCTCTACAAGCTCTGCTTCTTAAACTTTCTTTTGTGTGATGGCTGCTATGGGGCTCCGTCCATTTTTATGTTGTTCTCCACTTGTTCTTTTTTTTTTGAGTTGGAGTCTCACTCTGTCGCCCAGACTGGAGTGCAGTGGCCGCTCCCGGCCACCGCAGCCTCGACCTGCTGGGCTCCGGCGATCCTTCCGCCTCAGCCTTCCGAGTAGCTGGAACTACAGGCGCGCGCTACCACGCCCGGCTAATCTTTTGATTTATTGCCGAGATGAGGTCTCGCCAAGTTGCCCAGACGGTTCTCGAACCCGCAGGCTCAGGCAATCCACTCACCTTGGCCTCCCAAAGCAATGGGGTCACAGGCTGAGCCACCGAGCCCGGCCCTCCACTTATTCTTTTTCCCCCATATTCTATGAATTATACAGGGGATGCCAAAAAAATGTGCACACATTTTAAGTATGATGTTTGCTCAAAAGATGGTGTGAATCAAATGAAGGCTAGTATCACCATGAGAGAAGCAGGACAGTCAAAGCAAAGGGCAGAAACAGTTGAGCGAATGTCCTACTAACATGGCTACCATAATTCAATTCAACTTTGAAAAGTCATGGATAGATAACATTTCTTAAAATATGTATACATTTTTTGGCACCCCCAGTATGTAAACTCTTTATGGATAGTTTTTTTTTTTTCTTCCCAAATTTTCAATTGTTCACTTTTCTAGTGCTGTAAATTAAGTAAAAATGTATTTGGTTATTTCAGCCAGTGTATTCACAATACAGCAAACTTTTAATAAAAGGTATGAGAATTAAAAAGAGATCTTTTTAGAGTAAATACAAGGGAAACTGACTAGGTATAAAATCTCTTCCATTTTTCTAAACATTATCATCATCTTAAAGCAAATTTACATTATTTTATTATTTCTATTTAACTAGTAGACTAATAATCAACTAACTACTGTCACGGTTATTTTTGTGCCTAAGTATCCTGTGAAAAATAATCTCATCCATATAATTGTGTAGGGTTTTTTGGTTCCTTTTTAAAAATCTAAGACTGTACACAATTGGTACATTAGCTTTCCTTTTCAAATTGCCTTTTGCTCACATTTAGTTTTTATTGATTTTGTATAGGACAATACACAGCATGGGGAAACAGAATAAAAGAGATATTCATTGCCAGACTGGCCCCGATAGAGTGGTGATCCAAGAAGAGACCAAGGAAGAGCAGTGGTCGGTTGAGGTTGGGCTGGTTGTAGCGTCTTGGCACTGGAAGACTGTCAGGACCATTCATGTTTTATAACAGATGTGCCTTCTGCTTTCCCCATGCATATGTGCACATTCTGGAAGAGAGGTATTAGCAATAACTCTTGACAATCAATGCAGGCTCTGTATCTAGTGGGATTGGAACAAGTAGCCTTCTGTGGATTCTGGAAATCCAGGGCATATTGAGAATGATGAGGGAAAGAACGGGAGTGGGAGTAGAGAGGAGGAAAAGGTTCGCTGGATATTGGCACTCAGAAGGGGTAAGGTGGGCAGCACAGGCCACGTGTGCCTCGTGCGCAGGATGGGCAGGTGGAAAGCCCTTTCGTGGAGATCAGATAACAGGCGTAGGGACCAAGAAATAATCAAGAAAAAAAGGAGAGCCAGTTACCTAGGAGCTGGACATTCCTACTGAAAACACAAGCCCGAGGAAGATTGAGTTGGACGCACTAAGCCCAAGCTACCAGGAATAGGAAGGGGATTTTTTAATCTAGTGTTTTCCAGATACTACTGGGAAATCTGTCCCGTTCACAATTCTTATCTACCCTTGCAGATGGCTGCAGGATTCTTCCAGAATTCCAAATGTACCAGGAAGCCAGACTCGGCAGCTTGAACTTCTCCACCACTGTCCTCAAGTCCCACATGCCAAGAGATGGCGGGACGTGAAAACATGAAACTCGATGCTGCCTGTGCTGGTTCAGTTTTGATTTCCCGGACTCTGGGTGGCATGAGGTTATTTATGGTGTTGATGATGACGATAATGAAGATGGAAGGAACAAGCAAGACAAAATCGTAGTGTTAGAAGGCTTTTTTAAAGCTAAAATTGTTTGTACAACTTCAAACTCTATATAGTACATCCTACATGGCAAGATTTGGCTGAACAAGATTCAGGGAATGTGTTAGCTAAATCATATATACTGCAGGGATAGCTCAGTTTCTGAAGAATTTCAATCAGGAGGTGGCTTCTATTTCAGCTGGAATTTACTGCTTTTGTTTTCACTTTAGAGCATCCTCAAAAGATCATGTGGCTTTTGATATGAAGCAGGGATAACATTATACAACAACCCTAAAGACGGTTACCAAGAATCTGTCAAAATTTAACTCGTGTCAGATTAGCACAGCTGAAATTTCTATTTTATTGAGGCCAAATCTATCTGTTTACATCCTTTACCCACTGGTTGTAGGTCTTTTTATAGAGTTTAATAGAACAAAACCAAATGGTACCCTTTTGAATATATTAAACTGTCTTCCCATCACACTTATAAAATATTTGAATCATTCATCTAACTCTTTCACCCTCCGTTTCTACCACACACACACATGAGTGCACGTGCATATGTCCATGTGTGCACATAAGTATTTCCCAGGATTAGCATGGCAGAGTCGCCCAGCTGTTCACTTTCTTGTTCCATTACCTTTAAATATTCTCAATGTCCCACTTAAAATAAGTTAGGAGGTCTGACAATTAAATTGTGAAATATATTGCAAGACAGAAATATATGGATAAGAAATCTATGCATTTAAAACTTATGAATGTTTATTTCACTCATTTCAAATTGAAAATTTGAACACTAATTAGATATTTGAGGATATTAAGAAATTATTGTTCTTATTTTTAGTTATGGCATTGTGAATATATTCTTTTTTGACCTGCTGGGCTCAGGTGATCCTTCTGCCTCAGCTTTCCAAGTAGCTGGAACTACAGGTGTGTGCAACCTTGCCCAGTTAATTTATCTATCTATCTATCTATCTATCTATCTATCTATCTATCTATCTATCTATCTCTATATCTATATCTATTGTTTGAGTTGGAGTCTCACTCCGTCAGCCAGGCTGGAGGGCAGTGGCATGCTCACGGCCACCCCAGTGTCGACCTGCTGGCTCAGGCAATTCTTTCCCTCAGCCTTCCAAGGAGCCGAAACTCCAGGCGTGCATTACCACACCCGGCTAATTTTTTTATTTCTTGTAGAGATGAGGTCTCGCCAAGGTGCCCAGGCGGGTCTCGAACCCATGGGCTCAGGCAATTCCCTCACTTCCACCTCCTGAAGTGCTGAGAGTACAGGCTTGAGGCCCCATGCCTGGCCAATTTTTTGTTGCCCAGGTTGGTCTTGAACCCCTGAGCTCAGGCTGTCCTTTCACCTCTGCCTCCCAAAGTGCTGGAATGACAGGCATGAGCCACCATGCCCAGCGTGAATATATTCTTAAAAATAATTCTTCTAGAACTTTTCATGAACGACTTCAGATGAGAAAGCCTACGGTTTCGTGTTGACTTCAAAATAACCCATGAAGGAAGACTAGTGTGGGTAAAGCAGGAATAAGATTGGAAGGAAATTGACTATTGCCAAAACTGATTGGTGAACATATGGTCGTTCATTACATTAGTCTATGTGCTTTTGTATATGTGGATGTTTTTATGATAAAAGCTGTATGCATGTAAGATATTTTGGGTAAGTGGCTGATGTTTAAGCATGCATACATGTATGCACACACGGATCTACTAAGGAATCATATAAGAAGCTTTTTTTGGATGTAGGGTTCTAAAGGCCTCTATTCCTACCTCTAGAAGGTTCAGACACTCTTTGAAGAAAATAATTCTGAAATTAAAATGCAATACTAGAGTTCTGGAACAAATGTTGGAAAGTATAAAATATGAGTTATAGGTGGTTCTTGTCTCTGACAAGTTTATAATATAGTGAAAAAGACAGCTAAGCAAATAACCACAAAATGATGGGATTTGCATTTTAATATACACAAATCAATTGTGGAAACCTAGAGAAAATCGTTACCTATTCTGCCCACTCGGATGGGGTATGAGACTCTTTCAGGAAAAGATAGACCAAGAGGTCAAAAATTAGGTTGACACTTGATTTTGAATATGGCGCCAAACATTTGAAGCACACAGGGAAGTCTAAGTTCTGTATTATAGAAAATGACCCGAGAAGTAATAATACAAGGCTATTCCAAATGCACAAAGTCTATATGTATTTTTACTGAATTTCTTGCCTTGTTTTAGTGCTATATATAGTAACAGCTGAATAATGCATGTCTACCAGAACTTAGAAATTAAGATGAATGCCAGCCTGCTGAAACTTCTCTGTGGAGTAATAGGTTTTAAATTGAGTTTCCAGTTGTGTATTAGTATCGTTATACAACTGAGTTTTGACTAATATATGTCTTGAACACATTTTTGGTGTGATAAGTATATTTAGAAACACTTCGTATGGTGTTAAATTGCACTTAACAATTTTGTCAAACAAATCTCAATGTTTTAAAGCTTTACTCTTTTTTTTTGAGTTGGAATCTCACTCTGTCACCCAGGCTGGAGTGCAGTGGCATGCTCACGGCCCCTGCAGCCTCAACCTGCTGGGCTCAGACGATCCTTCCACCTCAGCCTTCCAAGTAGCTGGAACCACAGGCACGTGCCACCATGCCTGGCTAATTTTCTGATTTATTGTAGAGACGAGGTCTCACCAAGTTGCCCAGGCTGGTCTTGAATCCCTGGACTCGGACAATCCTCTCACCTTGGCCTCCCAAAGTGCTAGATTATAGGCTTGAGCTACCACGCCTGGCTAAAGCTTCACTCTTCTAAGACAAATTCTCTTCAAGGAGAATTTCCAATATTCCATGTTTGTTGATTCCAAGATAATCCCAGCAGCAGAGAGATTCCACATCTCAGTGGCTATGCCAGACGAGAGTTTATCTATCTCTTGTGTAACATTTCAGTGGTTGGCAGGCATCCTGGCAGGTAAGGGATTCTGCCATTCTTCTTACGTGGCAGAGGTGCGGCTCATCATGGCTATTGCATTCTGGCTTCTCCACGTTGGTGAAAAGAAATACGAAATGCGGAGTGATGTCTAGTTGTTGTGGAGTAAGACCTGAAAGTCATGTCTTTCGTTTTCTTTTGTTTTTCCTTGTGATCTCCCTCTTCCTAAAACGAAAATGGTGCTTCTCATGCACCAGGCATTGTTTTAAGCCTTTACAAGATTTTACGAATGAGAGCAGGAAGCACACAGCATGTGAGTGGCCTTAACTAGTCGCCAAGAAAGCTGGAAAATGTAGCCTTCAGTTTGAGAACCATTTTCTCCCCTAAAACGCTTGCTGTGAACGAAGCGGAGAAAGAACACCGAGGAACTTGCTACATGGGATTTAAAAATAATGTGCAAAAGAAAAACGTGAATAGTGAGGTTGACAAAAATGCCTTGCTATAGCACTTGGAGAAAAGAGAGCATCTGAAATGAGTGGTGATGGCTTACACGATTTCTTCCTCTTCTTTTATAAAATTAATCCTGGGATGTTTCATTTTATAAATAGGTCATAGCTCATCTGAAAACAAAAATGGAAGAAAATAAATGTAATGCTAATTTTTCCTCTTTTAAGGTTAAAAAATCAAAGTAATTTAATTCTATTCTCTTAAAACTATTCATGCATGTTCAATTTCTTAATCAAAATATTTTGATAGGCTGAAGTATATCAAAGCACATATTTTTCTTATTTTAGAATTCAGTCAAATTCAGTGTCGTGAGTTGTTATAAAAAATGGTCTGTAAAAGATTGCTCAACGGGATTGTCAAATTTAACAGTAGAAAATAAAAGAACCTTGGCTAAAATGAGCATAAATGTATATAAACTTAAAAAAAATTAAAGCTCGCCTATAGTATATAGCCTAGGGACTAAACTGCAAAACTCATTTGATTGAGTATGCCTGTGGCTAGAAGCAGATAAACTGAGAGGCGATAAAGAGAGCTATCAAATTGCAAATAACTGCCAACTTTATGGCGGTGTCTAGTGAGAGTTTCTTTCTTAATCACCACCCCTGTCCTGACATCGGGTGTACAAATTGCTCAAATATTAGACTGCTTCTGCCTTTCAGATAAACAGATATGAAACACATAGAAATGGAAACAAAGACAGGCTTTGAACTTTTGATACTTCATGTGAACCTCCATTTTAAATATATATTTCTCAGCTGTTAGTTCTCACTTCGGTTTCAAGACAATTTTTTTTGACCTAACCTTCCTACCAAATCCTGTTATATGAAGCAAGTAAGTGTACGCCCCCCGTGGGATCCTTGAAAAATGACTTAATTTGACAAAGAAATCATCTCACTCTCTTTTTTTGTTTTGACCATGGGCCAAGGTCAGACCTGAAAAGTGATACTCTACCCTTCTTGAAACTAAATAGTTGGAAAATACCTACTAAGTAGACCACTTAGAGACAAACTAAGATTCCTTTATGGTATCTTTGCTATCAGGTAGATACAGTAAATCCTAGTGTACAAAAACAGTAGCTACAAGAACAGAGATGTTTATTTTTTGGCTCACAAAATTTAGAAACAATTGCAAGCCTTACATTGTAGTTAAGGCATCAAAAGTTAAATTCAGAACATAGCATAAATTTAAAATCTGTCTGATCTGTCATGGCAAATACAAATTATTAAATACAAAATGTAAAACGACCTTAATCAAAATAATTGGAAAATTTACTATGTACAAATATTTTTCTGCTATAACTAAAACAAATATTTGTCTTGCTCAATCTTTTTTCATTTCAGATTCCCAGCCTCTGTGAATGTAATTGTCCAGTTTGTATTTGTTCATTTCTTTTGGTAAAGAACATGATGAACAATTGTTTTATTCTCAAGTGATCATATGCATATTTTTTTCCAGTTAGTTGATTTGGAGGTGGAGATAAGGGTAGAGACATGTTCTGCATTTGCTCTATTTTCCGTTTATGTATTTGCAACCAGATTAAATCTTTTATGTTATCCTTCTACATCTCACATTTGATTATTTTTCAGTGGGTACTTAAAAATATCAGTATTGAATGGAGAAAAGTCCTAAAACTAACTCAAACTCTAGTGTAGTGTTATTGGTTTTTGTTTTTAATTGAATGCCACAAAACTTTACAGGTGAAGAATCCAATTTGATGGGTTGTGAATGGTATTTTGTATGAAATAGAATTGAATGGCTAAAAAATACAAGCAACAGAAAGAGTGTATCACATGTAGTAAAATTAAATAGTGTTTTAGAGAAATGTTATTTCACTTTGTGTATGTATGTGTGTTTGTATGCATGTAACAAGTAAAATGTATTTGTTTCTATAGAGAACGGTCGAAAGTTTTAATAAAATGAAACTGTGCAGAGTCCAGAGGCCCTAGGTTCACTCAAATATAGAATTACTGCTTCTGGCAACCTGGGGGAAAAAAGGCTACAGTTTCCTATAGTATCACCCCAGGAAAGTCGCAGATCCAGCCTCCAAGCAGCCCAGAATGACTGAAAGATCCATACCTGAAGAAAGGAACCATGACAAATGACATCATAGTGTCTACCAGCTTTACTGTAAAATACCTATGAAAAAAATGGAAACAGAAAAATCAGCATCAGAAACTGAGTCTGCTAATCACATAATGCCAGAACCCAGGAACATTCTCCATTGACCACAAGCAGATGGGGCTAAACCGGGAAAAACTTGTCTTGGCTTTTAGCTCATAATAGAGAGACTGCCTAAATTTTAATAATGTATTTTATTGAGCCAATGTATTCATAATATTATCATTTTTTTGTTGTTGTTTTAAAGGTGTAGGGTACAATTCAGGGTTAGGTATACAAATGTTCATTAGGCAGGTACACTTGTTGATGAGGTGTGCCCCCCGCCCCTGGCAGATTTCCACTACTGACAATCCCTTTCTTATAGTATTATGAGTTCAAGGTCCACTTATGAGTGAGAACATGTGATACTCAGTTCTTTGTTTCTGTGAAAGATTGCTCAGTATTATAGGCTCTAAGTCCATCCAGGTTGCTATGAAGTTCATGATTTTGTTCTTCTTTATGGCTGTGTGATATTCCATCGGGTATATGTGCCACATTTTTTCATCCAGTCCTCTTTAAACGGGTGACACGGTTGGTTCCATGTTTTTGCTATTGTAACCATTGCTTCAATGAACATGCATGTGCAGATATCTTTTTCACAGAGTGATTTGAGTTCCTCCAGGTATATTCCCAGTAGGGAGATTACAGGGTCATATGGAAGGTCAATTTTTAGACCTTTTAGGAATCATCACCCTGTTTTCTGCAGAGGTTGTACTAGTTTACACTTCCACTTGTATTTACACTAGTTTGAGTTATTGATAATGGCCATACCGACTGGAGTTAGGTGGTATCTCAGTGTGGTTTTAATTTGAATTTCTTTGATTGCTAGTGAGGCTGAGTATTTTTCATGTATCTGTTGGTTGCTCGTATGTCTTCTTTTGAGAAGTGTCTATTCATATCTTTTGCCCACTTTGTAATGTGGCTGTTTATATTTTTTTTCTTTTTGGCACATTTGAGTTCCTTGTAGATCTTACATGTTAGACCTTTGTGAATTATACTCTTGGCAAATATTTTTTCCCAGTCTGTGGGTTGTGTCCCCACTCTCCTGATGGTTGCTTTGACTTTGCAGAAGTGTGTCAGTTTGATGAGGTCCCACTTGTCTATCTTATCTCTTATGGCATGGGCACTTGGGTTTTTTTTTTATCAGGAATTGGTTGCCAATTCCAATTTTCATAAGGGTGTCTCCTGCATTTTCTAATGTTCTTATAGTTCAAGGTTTTACATTTAGGTCTTTGATTCATTTAGAGTTGGTTTTTGTGTATGGTGATAGGTAGGGGTCTTGTTTTAATCTCCTGCATGTGGTCCGTCAGTTTTCCCAGCACCATTTACTGAGTAGGTTCTCCTCTCCCTGGCGGTTGGTGGTGGAGGCTTTGTTGAAGATGAATTGGTTGAGAAATTGAGGTTTTGCTTCCAGAATCTCTATCCTGTTCCATTGAGCTACATGCCTGTTCTTGTACTAATATCAGACTGTTTTGATTATTGTAGCTTTATAATAAAGTTTAAAGTCTGAGAGTGTGACACTTACAGCTTTTTTTTTTTCTGAGGATTGTTCTTGTTAATCGTGGTCATGTATGTTTCTATATGAATTCCTGTATTGTCCTTTCCAGGTATGAGAAGAATGCTGCTGGTTTTTAATGGGTATTTCTTTAAATCTGTAGATTGCCTTTGGTAGGATGGCCATCTTAACAATGTGGATTCTTCTAATCCATGAGCATGGAATATGTTTCCATTTGTTTGTGTCATCTTTGATTTCTTTGAGCAGCATTTCGTAGTTTTCACTATAAAGTTCTTTCACGTCTCTGGCTAGGACGATGCCAAGGTATTTCATTTTTTGTGGCTATTGTGAACGAAATTATGCATTTTATTTTGGGTTTCTGTTTGTTTATTGTTGGTGTATAGAAATGTGACTGTGTTTTGCATGTTTATTTTATACCCTGAGACTTTGCCAAAGTCCTTTATCAGTGTAACGAGGTTTTTGATAGAATCTCTTGGGTTGCTGGTTCTTTGAAAGGATAAACAGGATTGATGGACACCTAATTCAGCTGACCAAGAAAAGTAGAGAAAAAGCCCAAATGAACACAACCAGAAATGCAAAAGATTAAGTCACAACTGACCTCGAAGAAATACAAAACATCAGCAGAGACTACTATGTACACTTGTATGGAAACAAACTTGAAAACCTAAAGGAAATGGAGGACTTTCTGACGTCACACAACCTCCCCAGGTTGAAACAAGAAGAAATTCAGACCCTAAATAGACCAATAACAATCCAGGAAATCGACTATGTCATAAGAAAACCACCTATAAAACAAAAATCAAAAAAACTTTGACCAGATGGCTTTCCAGCAGAATTCTACAAAACATACAAGAAGGAACTGATACCAATCCTATTGAAAATATTCCAGGCAATTGAGAAAGATGAAACTCTCCCCAAAACATTTTAGGACCTTAACATCACATTGATACCCAAACCAGGTAAAGATCCAACAAAGAAAGAGAACTACCAGCCAATATCCTTGATGAACATAGATATTAAAACTGCCAACTTGAGCCTAGCAGAACGGAACCAACAACACGTCTCAAAAATCATCCACCATGATCAAGTAGGCTTCATTCCCAGGAAGCAAGGCTGGTTCAACATCTGCAAGACCATAAACATCATTAAATACATCAACAGATGTAAAAACAAAAATCACATGATTATATCATTAGATGCAGAAAAAGCTTTTGATAAAATCCAGCACCCTTTTTTGACAAAAATCCTCAAACATCTAGGCATAGATGGAACATACCTCAAAATAGTAAGAGCCATCTACAAGAAACCCACAGCAACATATTGCTAAACAGACAGAAATTGGAACCATTTCCCCTGAAAACTGGAGCAAGACAAGGAAGCCCACTCTCACCCCTCCTTTTCTACATAGTTTTGGAAGTCCTCATTAGAGCAATCAGACAAGAGAAGGAGATCAGGGGTACCCAAAAGGAAAAGAGGAAGCTGAGTTATCCCTCTTTGCAGACGACATGATTCTATACCTCAAAAACCCAAGATAGTTTTTCAAAAACCTCCTTGCACTGATAAAGGACTTTGGCAAAGTCTTGGCTTTTTTTTTTTAAACTGTAGTCTTCACTGGAAAACTTGGTAGTCATTTTTGCTTTCTTTTTGAATGAGTCCTGACTTTACAAAAGCCAGAGTAATTAACAATATTAATGACTAACATGCAATAAACAATATGTGTAATGATATGTACTTTATATAAATGAGCATTGTCTGCATTTTGTCAAGGAGGAAACTGGGACTAGAAAATTACAGTAACTTGGACAAAATCACCTTGCTGTTAAGTGATGGAAACAAAATGTGACCCCTGTATGTAAAAATACTAGTGAATATTATTACCCTGAAGATGATCAATTATAGACTCAATGTTGGGAGCCGGCCACGGAGGCCCACTGAGCGTTAGGGATCAGGGAGGGCCGTGGACCTCGAGACCGCTAGGACGTGTTCGAGAGCCGTAGACCCCATTTTCCTCCCCCTTATACCATGCAGCACAAAAACAACCTAAAGAAACTCTGCTGGCCTAAGCTGAAGACTCTGTGACTGTGACAGGCATAGCTGACTCTAGAAACCCATGTTCCTGTTTCCCATAAACTGCGGTTTCGGCTAGGTATTAGATATAATTCAAACTCAGGTCACATTTGGGAGCCTTTTATATGGTACAAGCATCTGTGTAAGATTTAAAAGAATATACTTAGGGAGAGCTGTTTGCAGCTTTTCAATGGTGAAGATGATTTTCGAGAGTGGCCCAGCACAGAGTTTGGGCCCAGCATGTACTTTGGACTGGGCTGCATTCTTTTGGGTCGGCTTTAGCTACAGTTAGTGTAAGGTCTCTTTTCTACCTATTATAGAAATTGAATTTATTTTATTCATAGAAGGTATTGTAGAATAGGGCATGCTACGAATCATGTTAGTTCATACATAATCAATCAGAATATTTTTAGGTTTAATAAGAATATAGTTAACTTTAAGAATTTTCATCGTCTCCACTTTCTACTATCGAAGTTTTTGCCTTAGTACATTTACAATTTACATTTAGGTTTTAGAAGCTTTGCTGCTGCTAATCAACTTTATATATTAGAATTAAGAATTGGAAAACTTTCATAGAAATTAGGATAGACATATAAGACTTTGGAATAGCCATTTTGTTAAGAGATTGTCGTCTATTGTTCCAAAAGGTGGCCCACCGTGGACCTTGGACTGGGCCACATCCTGTAGGGCCCAGTGTGATCTCTGGACTGGGCCACATTCTTTAGGAAATTGGCTTAAGCTATAATTAAGAGCTTCTGTAGCATTGTATAAGTGGTAGAGTTTAATTTAGTCGTCATGGGTATTGAGTGAGCTTTAGAAGTTATTGATTATCAGAACATCATTAGACTAGTAAGGATTGTTACACTGCTTTTGAAGAACATTAACTAGCAAAGGGAACAATGAGATAATCTTGGGGTTTGTTCCTCCTCACACCTAAGCATCTGGTGGGTGGGGGATGCCCCCCCGCACCTGGCTTTGTGTTCACGTGAAAGACTTGTGAGACTGCCTGTGTAAAATTTGGGGATAAATACCTACTGTAACTTTCAATAAACGGCTTCTGCTCATTTCACTGAACAGTTGTCCACTTTCTTTCTTTCTCTTTCTTCCTCTTTATATCTATCCTTCCATCTTTCTTTCTTTTAATATCTATCCCTACAGATTCGCCGACGCCACCACATCTTCCAAGGGACTCCCCAAAACTTGCAGGGGCTGGCCCCCCGCAACTCAAAGTAAAGCTCAGGCAAATACTTAATATTTTCAATGGACTTCAATAACTGTATGAAATATAATTCATTGACTAAAAAATGTTTCAATCTTTGAAATGTAAGGTCTGTATATAAAATATCTTTAATAAACTAATTGCTCTATGGAATGAAAAATGTTATTAGAAAAGAATATCTGAGAGAAAAAGTCAACAGGATGAGATGGAAAAGAGAAGCAAGAAGTCAAAGCGGCATTTAAGAAAATCGAATGCAAAGGGCATAGAACTAAACTGTGACTTGGTGGATGTAAAAGAAAGACATAGAGAAATTTAAAATGAAGAACAAGTCTGGGCTCGGTGGCTAGCCTATAATCCCAACACTTTGGGAGACCGAGGTGAGTGAATTGGCCGAGCCCAAGTGTTCGAGAGCAGCCCGGGCAACTTGGCGAGACCTCGTCTCTGCAATAAATAAAACATTAGCTGGGCATGGTAGCGTGCATCTGTAGTTCTGACTACTTGGAAGGCTGAGGTGGAAGAATCGCCGGAGCCCAGCAGGTCAAAACTAGGGTGGCCGTGAGTGTGCCACTGCACTCCCCCCTGGGTGTTGGAGTGAGACTACAACTCCAAAAAAAAAGAAGAGCAAATGCCAAGTAGATTAAAAGATTAAACAATAAGATAGGACTTGATAGACTTGGAGGACAAAGGAGATATCCAGTGTTCTTGAAGAATGGATGGGAGCAGGGAAGCTTGAAACAATAGAAGATCTTTTGTTAGCAGACACAAAACAACTTACCAGCAAAGAAGGCAGGCCAGATTTCAGGGAAAACTAGGGAGTAAAGACCTTGCGAGTAAAGACCTAAGGAGTAAGGACCTTGAGCAAGATAGATGCTGGAAAAAATTCTGAATCACAAGAAGTGAGCAAAGTATTCTTCAGGCATATAAGCAGAGAAAAGACTTGTATTGCAAAAATTGTGAGCTGAAAGTTGTATATCAAGCATTTCTGTCTGAATGCAAACACGTATATCTTTAGCTATTCATAACTGATAAAAAAAAATCACAAATGTACCATTTCTAAATTACTTTTTTCAAAAATGTTACTATTTCCCAAGGAGAATTAGACATCCTGGACTTCTGATGATCTTGCCTCACCTCTTGAGTCAGAAACAAATACGTGTCTATATACATGTAACACATCTATAAAAATGAAACATAAGACTGTATGAAATGTACTTATTTTTAAAATCAGTCCTTAATGATAAGCACATTTTAAGTCAGTATATTTATTTTTAAAATCAGTACTTAGCAATAAGCACATTTTAAGTCAGTATATTATATTTATATGTGGTTTTAAATCAGTATATAATTTTGATTATATGATATACACAATTAAATTTTCAGAGGAAAACAAGAAAAAAAATGCCCCAAAATATCAAGAGAATTTATCTGTATAGTAATACTATGGATATATTTTTTCTTTTTTTCCTCTTTTCTGTATATTCTAAATACCTTGTCATATATTATTTATTATTGATATAATGAGGAATTAAAGTATATTGATAAATAATTAGAAAGCAAGCCCCCTTGTCTCACTCTCTTCCCAAAAGCAGCAATCTCTCTTTCTAGGACTGACTAGTAATCTCAGGACACTACTAACATAGCCGTGAAAGATGGGAAGCTTGTTTCAATCTTCTGCATGTGGTCAGCCAGTTTTCCCAGCACCTTTTGCTGAATAGGATCTCCTGTCCTCAGTGGTTGTTGTTGGAGGCTTTGTCAAAGATGAGTTGGTTGAGAAATTGAGGCTTTGCTTCCAGAACCTCTATCCTGTTCCATTGGTCCATATGTCTGTTCTTGTACCAATACCAGGCTGTTTTGAATGTTGTAGCCTTATAGTAAAGTTTGAAGTCTGGAAGTGTTATACCCCCTGCTTTGTTTCTTTTGCTAAGGATTGTTCTGGCTATTCATGGTCATTTTATATTTCCATATGAATTGCTGTATTGTCCTTTCCAGGTCTGAGAAGAATGCTGCTGGTAATTTAATGGGTATTTCATTAAATCTGTAGATTGTCTTGGGTAGTATGACCATCTTAACAATGTTGGTCACCATACACAAAAATCAAAGATATTAATGCAAAACTTCAAACTATTGTAAGAACCTTAAAAAATTACAGGAGACACCCTTACGAACATTGGAACTGACAGCCAATTCCTGATCAAAACTCCAGATGCCTGTGCCTTAAGAGATTAGCTAGACAAGTGGAACCTCATCAAACTGACAAGCTTCTGCAAAGCAAAAGAGACCATCAAGAAAGTGGGGAGACAGCCCACAGACTGGGAAACTATATTTTTCCACTGTATATCTGACAAAGGCCTAACATTTAGGATCTACAAGGAACTCAAATGTGCCAAAAAGAAATAAACAAACAGCCACATTACAAAGTGGGCAAAAGATACGAACAGACACTTCTCAAAAGAAGACATACGAACAGCCAACAGATACATGAAAAAATGCACAACCTCACTAGTCATCAAAGAAATGTAAATTAAAACTACACTGAGATACCACCTGACTTCAGTCAGGATCGCCATCATCAATAACTCAAAAACAATAGAAGATGGAGAGGATGTGGGGAAAGGGATCACTTTTACACTGTTGGTGGATATAGCCTCTGTGGAAAACAGTGTGGCGGTTCCTAACAGATCTAAAAATCGACTGCCCATACGACCCTGCAATCCCCCTACTAGGAATATACCCAGAGGAACTCCAATCACTCTATGAAAAAGATACCTGCACATGCATTTTCATTGCAGCATTACTCACAATAGCAAAAACATGGAACCTACCATGCTGCCCATTGACAAAAGACTGGATAAAAAAATGGGATCCGTATACTCAAAGGACTATTACACAGCCATAAAGAAGGACAAAAATCATGAACTTTGCGGCAACTTGGATGGACTTTGAGTGCATAATACTGAGTGATCTATCACAGAAGTAAAGAAGTGAGAACCACTTACTCTCACTCATAAGCAGTCCTTGAACAGTTATCATAATACTGTAAGAAAGGGATTGGCAGTAGTGGGAAACTGCCGGGAGGGGGCATACCTCATCACTACACAACGAACATTTGTATACCTAACACTGAATTGTACCCCACATCTTTAAAAGTAAAAAAAGTAAAACTCATTTGCTGAATCAGAGACAGAAAGGAAAGAAGGTTGGGAAGCATTCCTTCCTTGTTTTTAGGTTCAGTTAATAATCCAGATTTAGTCCTGACTTTCCCTGTAAGACTCCTTGAAAGAAGGTACAGAGAAGAGGAACAGAGAAAATACCTCTCAACCCATACCTATGTACCTATGTACCTACATACATACACATATACATGTACATATATATATGTGTATATATATATATGCACATATATATACACACATGAGGGAGACCCCCCAAAATGAGAATTTGCTTTTGGAGGGTGAGGTCTTTGCAGTATACTCAGAATTTGTTTCTCCAGGTCAAACAGCCAACTGAAATTTGTGTCTGGAAGTTTTGAGAAGACTGTGTCATGATTTGTGGAAGAAACGTCTAAAGCTGTGGCAAACAGGCGACTGGTTCTTCTGCCATGTCAACGCACCTGCCCACACTGCACTAAGTATTCAGCAGTTTTTGACCAAAAAAGGCATGATCTCTGTGTCCCATCCTCCTTATTCACCTGATCTCGACCAGAATGGTTTTTGTTTGTTTGTTTGTTTCCCTGAATGAAAAAGATTCTCAAAGGGAGACGTTTTGCCGATGTGAGGCGAGACAAAAAACAGTAGAAGCACTAAAAAGTGTCAAAATTGATGAGTTCAAAGACTGTTTTGAGCAGTGTAAAAGTGTCTTGATGGGTGTATTGCATCAAATGGAGAGTGCTTTCAAGGTGACTGAAGTTTAAGCATTTAAAAATAAACACACAATTTGTTTTTTGGTGGGGTTCTCTCCCTCATATATCAGGCCTCTATGAATATTTGTTGAACACATGAATACAACTTTTAGCCTGAAATAGTTAATGCATTTAACTAGTGTAGGGAAGACAGTTGGCCACCTGGGACTCCCCTCTCCCCCCGTGATAATCTCTCACCTTCTCAGTAGTGTTTGTTCTGACTCTAAATCACTATTAATATGAATCTACCTAATAAAGTTTCATTCAGATTATCTTATGCATTTTTGAAGGAAAGTGGCTTTGATCTCAGCTTCCCAGACACCGCTGCAGTGAGCTCACGAGTGTGTTTCCACAAGTATTGCATGCTGAGTGTTCTTTTTTTTAAAAAAAAGGTGTATGTACTTCTAACTCACATATTTCCAGACAACACCGAGCAAGTAATATATTTTAGTTTTAATATAGCCGAGACAGTTTCTAGAATCATTTATGCTATTTAGTGAATAAGTTAGAAAACACATAAAAATGTTCAAGGTTTGCTTTGTTTTGAACAATAGAGGAATTTTGAACACTGCCTAAAAACATCAGTCTGCAAGGAAAATCCTATAAGATAGGCCCTTTCAAAATGAACGTGGGTTGTGATTTAGGGAAATATCCCATTTTCATGATGTTTTGGCATCAGAAGCGAATGCAATAACTGTTATAAATGACAGGGAGTCGAGACAACTGGCTTGGCGTCTGGGTCATGTCACCTAAATCTTCGGGACTGTGAAGCCCTGCGCTTTCTCTTCCATGTTGTCCGAGGAAGTCTGTGTGGAGTCTGGAAGTCGCCCTCTTTTCTGTAAGCCTCATCCCTCCCCCTTTTCTCTCCCCACTGGCAACCCTCCCGAGACTTTTCTTAACTTTGCGTTTTCCTGTCTTTGGTGTCATTCCTCGCCCCACTGCCCCTCTCTCATCACACAGAGCGTTGTACAGAGCATCCACAAACTGTTATTTTCTGTGAAAGATAAAGCGCAGGAGACATAGGTAGTAAACACAGTCAGTTTTAAGTGGTCTTTTAATTCCCTTGTATTCACTTCACTCGATAAAAGCAACTCCCAGCCTTTGCTTCTGGAACAAGTCTTTCATCCTTTATCTCTGAATTCTCTAGGGCTGGATAAACCATACATACATTTCATTTCCTTCCTTTAATTTCCTCAGCGGTAAGTGTTTTAAAAGTCTGGCGTTGGTCAGCGCCCTAAAAAAGATGAAAAGCAACATTATATTGTGTGTCTACCCAGAGAACATCTGCTGTGATGAGATTTCTTGCTGCTCTGTTTTCCAAGAGAGGGCTCATTTGCGACCTGCCCTCTGGGTCCGCGGTTTGCTGCTGAAGAGAGGCCGTTGCCCCTGGCCGCTGCTGGACCTTAGTCTGCATGTCTGATGTGCGAAGACTCCGGGTTGGCATCACCCGTTATGGATAGCAAGCAACTGAGTCTCAGCCTTGTAGAAACAGTTCGTAAATCCGATCATTCAGATTTTTAACATGTAAGCACGACTTCTACTTACCTTGTTAAGTCTGAGGATTCTAAAAGAATCCATATGACTGGCTCTCCAGTGCTGAAGCTGCAAGGCCAGCGGTTTACTGGTGAATGCTAGTGGCCAGCTCTCATCAGGGAAGCCAGGCACGTGCGGAGTTCTGACAGTTAAGTGTGCGAACTCATCCTAGAAAAAGTACTTCGTACCTCATTGCTGAATATCACCGTGGTCACCTTCGAAGCACTCTTCTCAGGAAGCTATGCAGCATTGGTTTGTTTCATCCAAAACAGTTTAGTTAGTAAAAGCCGAAGAATGTAGGTATCATTTTGGGACATGAAACTGTAGCAGAGAGGTAAAGGCTCTTAGCGTGACCATTCTTTACAATCTTTTCTGGGCCCAGTCCCAGCTACTAGCTGTTTACTAGTCTACCTGTCGATGTGACTTTGGAACTCTTTCTGGAACGGCCATCAGAGCTGTCATCTTATTACCCTTGATGTCCTGATTGTCATCGAATGTCTTTCTTTCCATATCTGCTTTATCTTTGGGTAAAGAAAAAAAGTCATGGGAGCCAGATCAGGTGAGAAGAGAGGCCGTTCCAGGTACAGTTATTTGTACAGAGCTGCCAACGGAAGCACACGGGCAAGTTCATGAATTTATTTGTCAAGCCTCAACAAATAATGACACCAGCTCTGATGGCCCTTCCAGAAGAAGAGTTCCCAAACTGCTATGACTGGTGGACTAGGTGCTGGCGTTGGTGCAGAACTCCCCAAGGAGAGTACCTCAAGGGCGACCGTAGTGGTGATGTTCAGCAATAAGATACGAAGCTCCTGTTTTAGGATGGTTCACGAACTTAGTTGTCACAGTTCACATCATGACTTTTATGGCGTCAATACTGTCACTACAGACAACTTCTAGCTGCCTGGAGACATCTGAAAATGTGGCGTTGGGAACTAAGCGAGTGCAATTGGTTCTCGGGACCTGGTCTGAGCCGTTTTCCACAGCCCTGTGTGAAGTGAACTGAAGAATGCGTTTGAATCTGGGTGTAGATTTTAGCTTGAAATCGGTGCTTTAAAAACATTCATACCAGGTGTTACGTATTATTGATACCAAAAGAAAAACACATAAACTGTGTTTTAGGGTGCAACGTTTTAAGTCTAACAAGCAAATCAGAAAGGGAGCCTGGATTGAGTAAAGCGTTTCTGATGCAGGTTCAACTCAGTCCCTGTAAGCCATATAACCTAGGTGTGGTTTCTAGAACTCAACTTTGTTTTCATCTGCCAATCTTTTGAGGGGTCGGAAACTAAGTTTAATCAATGGGGGAATCAGTTATTTTGTACGGTACGGGTGGCGTGCACTGTTAGGGAGTTTCATGAAATAGTGGCGCAAGTAAGTAGCGAGACATCCTTGTCAGTGCGGCTTGTTTTCATTCACATCGGCTGAGACAGTCATTGAACACTCTGGATCGCCGTCATTGACCCATACAGTAGAAGTGACTCCAGCATTCCCAGCTGTGTGACTTCTGGGTTTGCCCAGTTATGCCCTTGGCCTTGGGGGACCACAGAGTATATCTGTTTCTCCCACATCCTTCTGCTGTATTAAGGCTGAATCTATTAACAGATATGACATCCATCAGAGAATGTGTCCTTATCTGCGCAACGTTAAGGACCCTTGTGCCCGTTTGTGTGTGCGGCTCTGTCTCAAAGCCTTCATCCAAGCACCCAAGATGAAATGGATCTTTCAACTACTCCCAGGTTGGAGCGCCTGTCCTCTGCCCAACGTGAAATGGCAGCACAAGGAGGCAGTTGCATTTACGGTGCTTTTTTTCTGATCTTTCCTTCGGACATTGAGCACTTTGTCCTCCCTTAAGGGCTAACTCTTCTGCAAATCTATGGTTGGGGAGAGAGTGTCCCTTCTTCTTCTTGATGGCGTTGCTCTCCTTTTAAATAGAAGAGAGCTGCCGGGAAAGGAAATAGCAGAGAAAAAATAAATTTTCTTAATATAATAGAAACATCATACTATGCTGGATCTACTGGCCCGGGAATTTTCATATTTTTACTAGCTGTTTCTGCTACAGGCATAGAAGATCTAGTGTCCTGTTCACAAAGAAGTGTTTTCTTCACTATCAGATGCCAAGGATTGAAATTATAAACACACAAAAAAACTCCCTAAAATTTGAAGTAACCCATAGGAAGATTTAAATCCCTGAGAGAATCCGGGGGGGTTTACCACCAACAGCATCACGGATGGGGCTAATGCAGACTGCTGGGTCCCAGGACAAACAGAGAGATGGAATTTTTACAAACACAAAATCTGAAGCCAGAAATAAAGAGGGAACTTAAAACGAGAGCAACAAACTTGAACTGAGTTTGCAAAATGCTCTTGAACTACTTGCGTGGAGGCTGGAAGGGCATTAGAGCAGCGGTGGGACCTAGGAGCTGGGGTCTGGGACAGTGGTGCCACACCGAAACAGGACAGGGGTGGCAAGCGGAACTGGATCACTGCAGGGAGCTGGACATGGCCAGGAGAATTGCATTATATGTATGTAATATGTGCTTGCATGCTTACTGTATACAAATGCAGTCAATCTATCTGTCGTCTGTCTATATCCATCCCTCTGTATGCATCGACCATATCTATCCATCTACCTATCTATCCTTTATATATATCTATCATCTATAACTCTATCATCCCTATGTATCTATCTACCTATCATCTATCTCTATCAGAGCTATCTGCCATCCATATCTATCATCTATATCTATCACCTATCTGTCATCTGCACTGATTTATCTATCATCCCTATCTATGTATCGTTTTCACCCCACTATCATCTCTGTCTAGCTCATCTATTTATGTTTCTTCTACATTGATCTTCTGATCTGTCATCATCCATTATCTCTCTATCATCTCTCTGTCATCTATCTATCTACCATTCATATTCTCTATCTACTTAGTCATCGATCTTTTCCAGGTTTCCGGAACCGCAGGGCTCCTGTCCCCCATGTAGTCTGAAGTCAGAATTCATGTTATCTCTAAGCCCAAGAACGAAGGTACCTTCAAGGACGGTTGGAAGACAGCAGAGTAGTCCTCTCAGGTGACACTTGGCTCTCCTTGGTACGGCACCATTTTCTTCCCTCATAGCAATTATTGCCAACTGACACGGTGTCTGATTTTGTACGTTTTCTGCCACAAACTGGTTTTATACGTTTTCTGTCTCCTCAGATGGCAGTGTAATCTCCTGGGAGTTGGGAACTCGCTTGATCCTTACCTCCTAGAGAAGAGACCTGGTACCCAGTGCGAAGACATCCACCACCGAGTTTTAGGCAGCCCTGGCGTGGAGGCTGCTGTTGACACAAGCCACCGGCAGCACCGGCAGCGCCCTGGACAGGATGATCAGTCTCATAACTGCAAGAATACCGAGACTTTAACCTCCACCTTTAAAAGAGCCTTTTTAGAAGAATTAACGAGCCGCTATGAAAAATAACCTTTGAAAAGTCCCAACATCACACACACTTGTTCAAGTGGAAAGCCCTGTCCAACATGCTGAAGGTAAAGCTCCTGTCCTCTGTGTCTTTGAAGCCATGGATGGAAAGGGCATGCGCAGGTCTAGGCGGGGGCCTACGGAGGCGGGCTCTGGAGTCATCATCCACGGCTTCCACTGAGTGGATGTTGCCCTTTGACGCTTTGTGACACGTAAGACAGGGGAGAGCATGTGAGAGAGAGAGAGAGAGAGAGTCAGAGTGAAAATGGGGAGAGGGAGAGAGGAGAGGAGACAATGGAATGGAAGGAAGGGAGAAAGGCAAGTGTGAAGAAGACGGAGGCCAAGGGTCTCCACGTCCAGGAGGCTGGTTCTGCTCGGTGTTCTCTGCCAAGGGCTGGTTCCCAGCACTGGAGAAGAGGATCCCCCAGCCTGCTTCGTGTTCAGCTTGTATCTCTGGTATGTCCAGCTTTATGTGCTGTCCTGGACTGTCCAGTGATTTCTGTCTTTCCTGTGCCCTTCATGCTCTCCAAGATGTAATTCCTCAGGACAGTCGCCGCCCCTCAGTTGTGGGTTCCTGCCCCAACCCTCCCTCCTTTAAAGGTGTTGGTGGGTCTGTGTGTGTTTGTGCGAGTCTACCTGAATCTCTGGAACACAAGAAAACAAAGGAAGATTGAATGATGGATCACTGCTTCTTTTCTTAACTCGAATGGTTTTATTGTGTGCATACTTTATTCTAATTATTGTGTGCATACTTTATTCTAATATTCTCCTAGTTATTTAAATTGGATATGGATAGGCCAAAAATATGCATTTTAGCGGTGTATATCGTTCAAGATAGCATTTAAATTATTGTCTGATTTACCCACCAAGGAGATTGTGAGGGCACACAAGATTATGTTATTACACCTTTGATCAAAATGTGGGTGAAGAGTGTGGTTTGAGTCTGTGTAGCAGGAAATACGTTTATTAAATTCATTAATCCAGCTGTTCTCTATATACTTAGTCTCAAGATAATTTATTTGATTAGGTATTTCAACTCCAAGGATTTGAACTTTGAGAATAGAAAAGGTTTTGTGAGTTTTGATTCTGGCACAAGATGTGAGATACATGATATCTGAATAAAATTATCAATATAATTCAGTAAATAGAGCCTTTTATCAAGTAATAAAATATTATTTTTTAAAAATTCAGAATATGGCAGAGAAATGCAAACAAAAGAGCAATTTGCAACTCAAAAAAAAAAATTAATTTTTAGGGACTGTCCTAAAATATATTTTCATACAAATTGAACATTTGACCTTGATGCCACCTCCTTAATGCTCAGAGCTTCTTCTAGTCTTTAGAAATAGATGCTTGTGATGCAATAGTTGACTCTTTGATGATTTTTTAGTATTAACAGTGTGTTACGTTCCTTCACTTAAATATATGTCTTCTTACATACAGTGGTAACTCTTGACTAGGTAAATAGCACAATAATCAATGAATGTTTCTTGGACACCTTTTTTTTTTTTTTTGAGTTGGAGTCTCACTCTGCCACCCAGACTGGAGTGCAGTGGCCACTCCCGGCCACCACAGCCTTGACCTGCTGGGCTCCGGCGATCCTTCCACCCCAGCCTTCCAAGTAGCCAGAATTACAGGCATGTGCTACCACGCCTGGCTGATTTTTTTATTTATTGTAGAGACGAGGTCTTGCTGCCCAGGCGGGTCTCGAACCTGCGAGCTCAGGCAGTCCACTCACCTCAGCCTCCCAAAGGTGCAGGATTACAGGATGAGCCACCGAGCCCGACTTCTTGGACATCTTTTAAAACAGAATTGTTACCTTGTGTCTAAATAG
This sequence comes from Carlito syrichta, assembly GCF_000164805.1. NCBI lineage: Eukaryota > Metazoa > Chordata > Mammalia > Primates > Tarsiidae > Carlito > Carlito syrichta. The sequence goes on from NW_006984962.1 coordinate 98,692, forward strand.
GTCACATATTATGAAGAGTCTTCCATAAAGACCCATAAACTCATAATTAACACTTCATGGGATGTAACCTACATAGCGATAAGAAGAAAATCCTCCTCCTTACACATCTATGGACTGGAAAGGGCTATAACCAGCCCTGTGTAGGGAGAGCACCGCTAGTTTGCATGGGCTGCTTTCCAAAAATCAAATGTTGTGACAGATTTGAAGACAACCGAGTGTGGTAGTTTCCTAGCTATGGAGTTAAAAGGAAGAGAATGTAACAGTGTTGCAAGATAATTTTATTTTTACAAATATTTGTAAAGAGTTTTCCCCACGTTTTTAGAAAGACTTTTTTCCTCTTATTTTTATTTTTTCAAAATTGAATACCTTTGTTCATCCGTTTAATTAGACAATGTTGAGCTATTTTTCTGAATTATTAATTTAGGATCCACAAAGGCTAAGTGATTTGTTTAAACGAATCTTCTCAAACAATGAAATGACACACACGCATGCCCGCATACACACACACGAGGGATACCCCCCAAAACAGAATGTGCTTATTAAGAAAGTGTGTATTTATTCTTACATATTTACTCTTCAGTCTCCTTCAAGGTACTCTTCATTTGATGCAATACACTTACCAAGATGCTTTTCTCACTGCTCCAAACAATTATTAAACTCGTGAATTTTGATTCTGTTTAGTGCTTCTGCTGTTTTTTGTTTCGCCTCTTCTACATCGGCAAAATATTTCCTTTTGAGGACGTTTTTCATCTGGGGAAACGAGCAAAAACAAAATTGGTTTTGGGCAATATTGGGTGAATAGGGAGGGTGGGACACGGAGGTAGTGCCATCTTTGATCAATAACTGCCGAACACTCAGTGCTGTGTAGGCAGGTGCACATGTAAACCACCCATCAAGAAAGGAGCAAATGCTTAAAAGAATCTCCAAAAAATATTCACTAAAGTCCAGTGCAGCCTCTCACACCAGCACTAGCTGGTGCACTGATTCCAATGGGTTCCTAGAACACTTACCTCATGGGGGGAGCCTGCACTACAAGGGACACCTTTTCCAAAAATGTGATTCCATTTTGGGGGGACCCCCGTCTTAAATACGAATGTATGAGCTTGAAACTCATTCATTAACTCACGCAATATCTCAATGAGTACATGTTTATTACCCACAAAAGTATCTGACAGACCAAGGGGTAGCATTTAAGGTTACAAAGATGACCAGGAGAGGATTCCACTTTGGAAAGATCATAACCTAGTGATGGACAAATATGTTATCTGTTCACTTTGTCTCTGTATGTTTAAATGAGGATGCATTGGACACTTGTTGAATATGTAAGTTTTTTTTCTAACCACAAATCTTAAGCAAATATTATAATAAGTGATGTTAATATATTTTGAAAGAGATTTCACAGGAAAAACATGGAATAAATTTGGAATATCACACCAAGATACACATAAAGAAAGAAGACGACCTCAGAAATGCTTGAGTAAGGACAGCTATTTCCAAAATAAAACCTAGTAACACAAGAAATTGGAGGGTGACCACAGAGGAATGAAGGAACTGAAAAGAATGTCTTAATTATTGAAGTAAATAAAACCTGAAATTGTCTCTAGACTTCTTAGCCAGGAAAGAAAGCTTGGGGTTTACAGTAGGTTGAAATTTTTTCTTTTCCCTTCAGATGGGAAGTCCAGATAAGAGATCCCCAAATTTCAGCAATTCTTAGAAAAATGGCAGGCCTGGCTAAAGAACAGCTTAGGCAAATTTCCTGGGTTTGCTCCACTGACTCAAACATTTAATCAGATTGCATGTGACCTTCCAGGGTTGGTGAAAAAGCACTTTGTGGGCAAGTCTGGAGAGGTTTCTTCCATTTCCGCAGCAGGTGGGACTCCTGGGGTTTTTCCTGGGAGAGGTCCTAGAATTGAAGGCCCCCATGGCTCCAGCTGATGAATGCTAGCCCTCCCAGAGATGGGTCCTGTGCTGTCATCTTCACGGGAGCCTCCGATCTCTCTGAGTCCGCTCATATCTGGGGCTTAAACTCCCACCACTGCATCCCAACCAGGCATGCATGTGGGAGGAGCCTCGTCTCTGCAATCTCACAACTAGCAGTCACCTATCCGGTTCCAGAAGCTTCCTTCAGAAGCAGGCCTAGCAGCTGCTCTCAGAAAACCCTTCCACCCCTCCTCTCCCAATATCCAAGGCTCTGTTCGGCTACCTAGGTCTTGGAAAACAAAAACTTTGACTCTCCCCACAGGAAGAATATCCTCAGGCCTGCTGGAGCACTGCCCTGCTGGCCCTCTTTAAAGGGGAAAGAGGAAAATGTATCTCATTGATTCTTGTTTGGAAAACACAGTTGAGCTGTCCACCCAGAGGCTCTTGTGGCAGACCCTGTAGTTAACCTAATTGTCCGCGTCTCAGGTAACCAAGCTAAGTATAAATCGTAAATTTTCAGTACTAGGGGAAAGTGGAAAGTTATGGCATTTGGATACAGGAGCTAAAGCAGCAAACAAAAACAAGGAAATAGTGACAAAAGCAAGTGGCAAAAATGACTTTGAAAGGTTTTCTTTCAGAAAAATATGATGATAGCATTCAGGAGGGTTTTTTTTTTTTACAGTCTTCTGGACAGTTTTCCACAGATTGTAACACTTAAAGAACTTTTTTTTGCTTGATTTCAATATCAAAGTGTTGATCTGTTTCACTCCAATACCACTTCATAGTAAGTTACTAGTTCAGTGGTCAACAGCCCACATGTTGAACATTTCTCAATAGATTTAGAATTTTTACTTTTCATTTGAAAAGGAAATCTGTTGAAATCCAAAGAGGCCACTGTCAAAAGACCAGATTATTCATTTTTTACCCATTATTTTGTTCTCTTAGAAAGTTCTAAGGAATAATTGTGTTGACCATATTGTTTTGTTTAACAGAGGTGTTTTTGTGTTTTTGAGTAGAAAAGTGTCAAGTTAAAAATGTTCTTTTTCTTTTTTCTTTTTGCCTTTTAGAAACCACTCAACCAAATCAAGTACTTGAAAACACAACACTCTTTTTACATGAACCAAAACTTCTTCACATACGTAGAAACAAATTCTAAATTCCATTTCAATCAGAGCAGATCAGTTTACATGGATGAATTACTATCAAAATGAACCCTGAGAGTATCAATAATTTTTTTTCTGGTATGAAGTTTTTAGGGTTATTTTTATTGCTAAATTTTACATCTATTATATTATGATCTTATACATTACAGAACAATCACGGTTAAAGAGAGGATAGCAATAAAAAGCAAAAATAAGTGCTACTTCATCTCTATATTTTTCTGTAGCTAAAGCAAAATAAGCCCAAGAATGAATGGCTCCCATAAGATTCTGGTTGACCAATATGTTTGGAGTGTTGAGGTCAAGATTTTGTTAAGTACAGGCTTGGCTTCATAGATCCAGCTGGTGTTCCCAACATTTTATTCATGAATTGATTACACTTAAAGATACCCATTTTTATGACTGTGAATGAGGAAAATAAAGGAATGAAATAGTTTCCTTGTCTCCATTCTGTCTTCTAATATAGTAATTTATTTCCTGGCAATACGCTGATATATTGAGGCGTGTCTTAAGGAATCGTGTCTACCAATTTATACTAGAAGTTTAGAATGTGCTTTAAAATATGACTTTCCCTGGATAATCTACATCCGTTTGAAGTTTGGAATTTAATCATCCATTAATAAATGTGTTTTAAACGTCTTCTTTATAAATAGGTACCTTGCTAGGGGCTGCAATTTTAGGGGTTGTGAAGGGAATGTGTTTTGTGTGACTGCAGGGTTCAAGCTCCTGGGACACAGCTCCTGTGACATAAGCCTCAACGGATTTAGCAGGAGTCGATGGCTAGTTTGAGAAGCTGTTCTGGGGACATTTGAAACTCTGTGGGACAAGAGGGTTGTCTTGTCATCCAGGGACAGCGGTGGCATGAAATCACGTAGACGTCTCTCCTCTTCCTCACCTCCACGGGGGATTTGTCTCTTCCGTGGAATGCTGATGAATTGCTGAGAATAGTTTGGAGCATTTGGAGACTGAATTGCTGAGAATAGTTTGGGGCATTTGGAGACTGTAATATGACATGGATGCTAATATTCTCTTGCGAGGCCCAGTTAATATCTATGTGGCTGTTTCTTTAGGTGTTACGTGGGCAGTTGTTGTGAAATGGGAACAAAAAGAGGCGCATGATGGATGCCTTGTGGTGATGGTGACAAAGTTCCCCTTTGACAGCTTTCTTGGTGGTGATTCTTTCTGTGAAGGCTTTGTGGAGAATACCCTGGGTATTCCACCAAGATCCAGTGGACCCAGTGGTATCAACTGGCTTCTCTATTAATGTAAACGTATGTCTTTCCACATGTGAAGAGGGTCCTGGGATAGGCACACAAGGCCTACTCAAGAGTTGGAATACAAAGAGCAGGTGTCAAAAATTGAGGCTTTGGAGATGTAGTTAAAAAGTATGATGGTGGCAGAGGTGTGGCTGGGTGAGAAAGGACAAAATCTTGTGAGTGAGAAACCAGCACATGGAGAGACAAGTCTTGTCTTTTATTAACAAATAAATAAGCAGACTTACCTTTGTACAGAAATAAAGCTTGGGAAATCTCGAGTCAAAGGAAATCCATCTATTCCTCCAAAAACATATTTGCTGCATGCTTATTCTGTATATATGTAGTTTGGTTTTAGGTGCCTTTTAAGGGTATGGTAGCCGTGAAAAGTATGAAACGGGCACTGATCTCCTGGGGATGGCATTTTAGCAGAAGGTAAGCCTACAGGGGGCTGGATGAAGCTGTTTCTGAATATTGAACTAATCAAGCTTGTGATGGGAGTCTATAGACCCTCAATTCAACACAGAGCTCTCTTGCAAAGTCCTGGATAAACTGATTGAAAAGAGGTCCATATTCAAGAGATGGCAGATATGCAGCTGGCAAAGTGGTAAAGTGGTTGGTTCACTTTAAAAACCGAAGTTCCATCTCACGTTCACATTGAAGTAGACTTTGTGTGTCTATCCCAGGACCCTCTTCACGTGTGGAAGCACATGCATTTATATCTTCCAACAACGGGTTGACCCGCGAGGACCTCCCACCTGCTTTTCCCGTGTCTTCTTCCGTCCGTCCTGCCCTTCATGTCTCCACCCTCCTTCTCTGTATGACTCAGCTCTACTGTCATTTGATTACCTCTGTCCACCCCGCCCCCTGCCCTCTCTTCTTCTGCAAAACTCCAACCTTCCTCCAAACCACACTTAGTTCAAGCTTTTGAATGTGCCGGGAAGGAAACGATATGTCATTGGGCTCATCCGATTTCCTTAATTATTTTAACCACCATTGGAGGTAACATGTTTACTCCACTCTTACTCTTTTTTTCCAAATAAATGCAACTCAATTAGCCTAATTCCAGATCTCACTGATTGTACTGCAGGAATTGAGCGGAAACAAATGACACGACTTCAAATTAGATTCCAAGACAAGAAGGAGCTGAGGAAGAAGAAGAATGTACAGGCTAATTTCAGTATTCCTCATAAGTAGAAAAAAAATTTAAATCCGTATTTATCTCAAGGAGTCGCTAAGTGCAGACACAGAGGTGCCAGAATAACTGTCACTGTGGTAATTGCAAAAAAGACCCAGCCTTTTTATCCCTCCTGCTGACTCTCAACTATGTTTCTGGACTTCACCGGACTCTTTCCTCTGGCTTGTGGGAAGATAACAAATATAACTCAGAGGTTTGAAAAAGTACCTTCTTGCAACTCTGTCTTTGCCGCAATATGTCTGATCTCACTTCCTTGGTCTAGCCAACTACCAGCATCACACCAGATTAGTGAGCAAATCTAGCTGAAACTAGAGGAGGTACCAGTCTGAGTCCTGGACACACACAATCATGAAAAAAATAATGCTTATCTTTTTAAGTATTGATTTAGGCATATTTTTATGCCATTTAATAGTGGCAATGTAGCCAGTATCATAACTATTCTCAAAATACGAACCTTTATGGATGCTCAAAGTTACGCTGATCACACACTATGGTTTGAATGGTCCCCCCAAGATTCATGTTTGGATTTAGTCACGGGTGTGGTAGACCTTCAAGAGGTGATTGGGTCACCTCTACTTAATGCTTTTATGTAATACATACCCACAGAAGTTTTCATCATGTGGCTTGAATTCTGCATATTCTCTCTCTCTCTCTCTCTCTCTGTGTGTGTGTGTGTGTGTGTGTGTGTGTGTGACTTAGTCTGTTCAAGACTCCGCCTTCATAAACAGGTTAATCCATTTAAAGATAATGAACTAATGGATTCACGAGCTAATGGATTTATGGGTGATAGCCAGGGTGAGACTGGTGGCTTTATTAGAAGAGGAAGAGAGACACCTAGAATTTGGCCGCAGGCTCAGTCCTCTGGTCATGGATGTACCTCCTGACTCAGGACCCTGTAAGACGTTCTGCCAGCACGAAGTCCCTCACGAGACGGGCTCCTTGATCTTGGACCTCACAGCCTCCGTAAGAATCACATTTTAAAAATAAATCACCAGCCTTCACATATTTTGTCTTGAACAACAAATAACAAAGACACACACACACACACACAGAAAGAGAATATACAGAATAAGCCACATGATGAAAACCTATGTTAGTGTGTATTACATAAAATTGTTAAGACTGAGACCTCAGCCATTATGCATAGCAACAGTTGGATAACAGCTTAAGTCACCTATTTTCTTTTTTTTGAGTTGGAGTCCCACTCTGTCACTGAGGCTGGAGTGCAGTGGCACACTCATGGCCACCCCAGCGTCGACCTTCTGGGCTCCGGCAATCCTTCTGCCTCAGCCTTCCAAGGAGCCGGAACTACAGGTGCCCGCTACCATGCCCAGCTAATTTTTTTAATTTTTGTATTGTAGAGATGAGGTCTCGTCAAGTTGCCCAGGCTGTTCTCGAACCCGTGGGCTCAGGCAATCCTCTCACCTCGGCCAGAAATTCATGGTGACCAACTATACAACATATTGATCTCTTTACATCTCCAAGCAAGCTTATGTACGTCTCTAAAAAATCCTGATAAACAAACAAATCCTGATAAACAACAAATGAACAAAATAACCTTGGATATTTTTTAACCTCAAAATGTTCATACTAATTAGATCAACCCTCCCTGCACACAAAAGTCTTCTTTTTGGCTCCTAGGATCATCTTCTAAGTCCAGTGGTTGGAATACCCTTGGGGAAACCCATTCCCAGATTCCTTATCCGATCCACATCCCTTCTGCTTGTTTCTGTATTTTTCCTGGTCTTTGTTTTTCTTGATCTGCTGCTCAGCCTGTGACCACCAAATTCTGTTTAGAAGACCATCTTTTATCTGATATTTTAAACAGTTTGTTTGTTTGTTTATTTATTTATTAATTGGGTCTCACTCTGTCACTCGGGCTGGAGTGCAGGGGCACAAGCATGGAGTACAGCTCACTGCAGCTTTGAACTCATGGGCCCCAGCAATGCCTCAGCCTCCTGAGTAGCTGGGACTCCAGGCGGGTATCACCATACCTGGCTAATTTTTAAATTTTTTGTAGAGACAAGGTTTCACTCTGTGACCAAGGCCGATCTGGAACTCTAGGCCTCAAGCAATTCTCCCACCTAGGCCTCCCCAAGCTCTAGGATGACAGACGTGAGCCACTGTGCCTAGCCCCATATTTTCAGATATCTTATTTTACCCTCTCTCTCTTTTTCTTTTTTTTCAAATGTCAAAGGTCCTGCTTATTCCAGCAACCCAGAAAGAAAATGTGTAAATAAAAAGGAAACAGATCCATGCACTCAACTCCTGGGGGTGAGGGTGGGGTGAGAGCTGAGGAGTGGATCGAAGGCCAAAAGGGAGGGTGTGGGATGCAGGAGAGAGATGGAGAGAGAGACGGAGACAGGACAAAAGAACTGGAGAGTCAAGTCCACGGCAACCAAGAGGCAGAGAGACATCCATAGAAAGGAAGAAAGACAGGAATGGAGTATCAAAAGCAGAGATCCATAAAGCAGAGGCCGGGTGTGGTGGCTTAAGCTTGTAACCCCAGCATTTTGGGAGGCCGAAGTGGAAGCCTATTTTACTCTCTTATTTTTATTTTGCTACCAGTAAATATTTCCACTGGATGATCTTTCTGGAAAGCTCGAATTCTGAAGTTCTATGATTTTCTGATTTTATGAAAGAGTCCTGTTCATCTCGGGGAGAATGCTCCATGAGAATAATTATTTCTAAGGCAGAACTGGAAGCATTCTTTTAATAGCTCAAAAAATATGCTATAAACACCAGATTTGTAACTCAAACAATTGTGGGTGTGGCCTTCACTAAATCACCTTGTGAAATTATTATTATTATTATTATTGAGTTGGAGTCTCACTAAGTCACGCAGACCAGAGTGCAGACCACTCCCGGCCACTGCAGCCTCGACCTGCTGGGCTCCAGCAATCCTTCCGCCTCAGCCTTCCAAGTAGCTGGAACTACAGGCGCGCGCTACCACGCCCGACTAATTTTTGATTTACTGTAGAGAGGAGGTCTCGCCAAGTTGCCCAGGCGGGTCTCGAACCCGCGGGCTCAGGCAATCCACTCACCTCAGCCTCCCAAAGGCGTGGGATTACAGGCTGAGCCACCGAGCCCGGCTTTTTATTTTTAAAATAACAGGAAGAAACCTGGTACTGTGTCATTCAAGAAGCTGGAATAACACTTTGGCAACTTTGTGACTTCAGCTGAAACATCAGATGCCTGGATCCTGATATTTGGTGGTGAGTATCCAAAGTCCCAGGAACCATAGTGAGAACCTTTCACTGCTTCTGGGTGATTGTTCTTCTGCAAGCTGAACTTACCTGGATTTTTCAGTTGGGTCCTTTTAAAAAAACAAACAACAAGATCCAGTGGAAATATTTAGTAATAGGAGAACATAGAAAGAGTGGGTATATTTTCTTAAATTGGAAAAGGTGAGCTTACTGCCCGAAAAAAATATTAAATATAAAAAACTGGCAAAAACATGTTGGTGTCACAAAACCGGGTCATTCATTTAGATGTTATTTTCTGCCTTGTGTTAGTATTCATGTTATTGTGGATGGCTTTGCACTTTCCTAACTAACAGTTGCCAGAAACTGTTAACAGGAACTGTATTTGATATAGTTTTGCATTCACCCCATTGCCCAAAGCAGAGTGCTGTATATCTTGGAAAGAACCGATAATGACTAGAAGAATAAAGATGAGCCTTCAGAAGTAAAGACAAATCAGGTGAGTTAATATGACCTTCCATTTGACCTAGCAATTCCCCTACTAGGAATATACTTGGAGGAACGCAAATCATTCTGTAAAAAAGAGATCTGCATACACATGTTTATTGCAGCACTATATTCACTATAGCAAAACATGGAACCAATCATGCTGCCCATCAAAAGAGGACAGAATAAAAAAATGTTGTCCATATTCATCATGGACTATTATGCAGGCATAAAGAAGGGCAAACATATGGACTTCACCGCAACGTGGATGGATTTAGAGTCTATCATACTCAGTGATCTATCACAGAAACAAAGAACTGAGGACCACATGTTCTCACTTGTAAGTGGACCCTGAACATTCACCATAATACTACAAGAAAGGGATTGGCAGTAGTGGGATACTACCAGGGTGGTGGGGGAGGGGACACAACATCAATAAGGGTACCTGATCTCAAATCAGGCCAAGTGGGGACCAGAGGGAGGCCCCAACTTTACCTGTACCATGACCACTTGTATACCTAATCCTGAATTGTGCCCCACATTTTTAAAATAAAATTAAAAATTAAAAAAAAAAATATGGCCAGAGAATCATAAGACAGATGTTAGGCAAAAAACACAACAAGGATAATATGAACAAAAGCCCAAAAGGCATCAAAGTCATCAAAACATTTAAAAAGAGAAATCTTTGGGTTAGAACCAAAGATGAACAGTGACAATTTCAATGGTGTCAGAGGAGTGAAGCATAAATTATGTGTTTAGGACTAGGCAGCTGTGATCGCAAGAAAACACATAATTACCCAAGAATATTTATTAGGGAAAGAGAAGAAGCACAATAAAAGATAACCAAGTGAGATTACTGAAAAGGACACCAGAAAATTAACATTAGCACAACTTGAATATTTGGTGCTACTCAGAATGAAAGAAGAAACTGATAAGAAGAGTTTGAAGTCATTATAAGAGCAACTTTGATTAATAGAGATTATGAAGGGAGTTCAGTTACTGAAGTTTAAATTCAATGGTGGATAATCTACCCTTTTCTGAGACTTGGCAAAGAAGAAAGTATGTTTGGATTAGAAGTCCAATTTCTTGGTCACTACAGTAAACTTTAGTCTAAAAACAGTGCTGACAATCACATTGTAGTTAGGTGATTAAAACCAGCCATTCCCACAAATTCTTTCCTCATTATCCCATTATATAATTGACTTTTTCCCTAACTTAGCTTGAAATTCCTCACATTAGGGTAATTTCTTCAAATTAGACAAGAAAACTGAAGCCATAATTTACAAGGGCACAATTCTAAATTTGTGAACTTTCTCCAAAATTATTTATGCAGAATACTGTTTATGTTATTGACTAATATTTACATGTTAATTATACTCTTCTTCCTAAAAGAATTTATTTTGGCTAAAGTGAATGTTGAGATCCAGTGAGCAAAGGCATGAGCTGAAATAGTTGAGTCATTGATAAATAATGTTCGGTTGAACTAGAGATTAGAATTGAACATAAGACTGTGTTTTTAAAAAGATACCTGCACACATATGTTTATTGCAGCACTAGTCACAATAGCAAAAACACAGAACCAACCATGCTGCCCATAGAAAGTGGACTGGATTAAAAAAACGTGGTGTCAATGTGAGACCTGGTGACAGTCATGTTGACTACCTTACAGCTTCCAACACCTTAACGCACACTGATATGGTGCATCCCACAAACTGAGGGCATGCCGGGAAACAGTTTCCTCCCCGTGGACTTCAGAGCATCTGTGGTACCATGGTATTTCCCCTCTCAATCTGAACTGAATGTCAGATCGCTCTTCTCTTTTCTGAAGTGACATCCTTGTGCCTGAGCAGAGGTGGACATCCTACAAGGAATTTAGGAATGGATGCAAAAGGAAAAAAGATGAAAAAAATAAGACAATCATTTAAAAAAAATACAGGACTCCATATTCTGCTATTTGTTTGTATTGTTAAAAATCTTTTGACAGCATAATTTATTAAAAATATATCCTTTCCCCACTGGCGGTAGTGTCATCTTTTGTTTGTTTGTTTGTTTCAGGAAGTACACATGCGTGTTCATTACATGGACATATAGTGTAATGGTGGGGACTGAAACTCAGGTGGCCCTAAAGGACTGATATTCAGAATCTATAAGGAACTCAAACAACTCAACATGAAAAAAAAATAACCAATAACAGAAAATAAAAAATGGGCATAGAACATGAACAGACACTTCTTGAAAGAAGACACACAAGCAACCAACAAACATGAAAAAATGCTCAGCATCACTAATCATCAGAGAAATGCAAATTAAGGCCACGATGAGATATCACCTCACACCAGTCAGAATGGTTATTATTAGAAAGTCAAAGAACAACAGATGTGGGTGTGGTTGTGGAAAAAGGAAATGCTCATTTGTATTTTTAAAAGCTATACTAAAACCTACTCATGTCCTGTGCGATATTTTATTATTCTAGTAGTATAATCTTGCTATGCTCATTTGCTAGCCATTGCCTGAGCTCTTTTAAATACAACTTTGATTAATAGCTTCTTCTCTATTGCAAATTAATGAAATCCTTAATATTCAGCTTAAAATGCAAAGTTTTAGGGGGCCCTATGCTGTATAAATGAACTGGTTGTTCTACAGATATTTTACAGAATGCAGCAGTTGGAATAAAACCTCTTACTTAGAGGTTTATAATTAACTGTAGGACACAAAAGTTTAACAAAGACTTATGATCTTGGATTTTTCTTTTCTTTTTACTGTCAAAATTTTAAACCTTGATTTTTTTAAAACAAATTATTTGTTTTGAACTACTAAGCAAATATAAACTTAGAACAATGAGAAAGATAGTAGCAGGAGCTCACTTATTCTGGATAACTATCACAAATAAGTAAGGTATTTAGTTTTAACATGGCATTTTCCAACATTTAGGTTATAATACATACATATGTCTCTATATATTTAAGTTCTAATATGCAGTACTCGCATTGAAATGTGTCATTTGGTGCAGAGATGACCATTTCATCCAGCTTAGCGGAAATGAAACTTTGGCAAATGGGGCTGTGGGTGTGTGAGTGAGCTTCCAGTTTTCCTCGTGCCCATCCTCTCCTCTGCTCCCCGTGGGCCTCTGTTTCAGGGCCCGTCACCTCCACCCCAGTCACTACAGCAACTCTCACATGCTGATGTAACCACTGAGCACCTCTAGCGCCGACCCCATCTGTCATGCGCTCAACCAACTCATGGACATTTTCATTCACAAGTAAAATGAGTAAGATTCAACCGAATATCTCTCTCAACTAAGTCGCAAATACATCTTGCCACATATTCAATTTCTTGAGAAGTAATTCCAATATGTATTCATAAAGCTTTTTTCCTTGTGCAGGTGGTTTTGGAAACACCAGTCTGTTCATGGTCTGGTTGTAGGACACATCACTCTGCCCTGGCACAGGAGGGAAGGAAATAAAGCCCGTTCCCAAGGTGGCTGTGGCGGCCTCGGATGCTCTGCTTGGGGAAGGAAGAAACACCAGTTTTTTCAGGCGAATATTACAACTTCAGCTTTACCGTTATTTTAAATTCAAAATGGCAACGGAATCTATTAAAAAATTGCTGCAGGCAATGTTTCCATGGTAAGAAAAAATATATATATATAAATAATTCCTCCATGGCAGGAGTTTCTAAATAAGCAGCCAAAGATTGACAAAATGCTCTGTTTCTATTTTCTTAGTATTTCATGTCCCACAAGTCCCAGACTGTCCCTACTGAGGATTATCTACTTTTAAAATTGTCATTTAATAGCAAGGAAGTGCCTTTTGTGTGTTCTTGATTTTAGGAAGATGTAACCTATCCTTCTTCAGAAACATCCTCAGATGCAGAGCCATATAAATGTTCTAACAGGATGATATTCTTTCAGAATGGAAATACAAATACAAATAGCTCTCTCTAACATGCACAACATGATGACAAATATAACTGAACATTCCTATCTGATTTGAGGAGGACTTTTTCTTCTAATACTGAAGACAAAGAAATATGACTTAACGAAAAAAATCAAAACACATGATTTTCTTGATTTAAAAAAAAATCGGAATTTGGTCTTGTAAATGCACACAAACTCTCTGCTACCCAGTCACCTAATATTTTCCTTATAGATCCCAAGTGAAGTCTTTCAGGGATTTGTAGATCCTTTATGCAGTTTAGAGATGCCAGCAGCACAAGTGTCACCTGGGAGCTTGTTATAGATGCAGAAACTCAAGTCCCAGCTCAGAGCCTGAATTTGAATCTGCATTTTAACACGATCACCTGGTGGTCCTAATGAACATTAAAGTGTGGGAAGCCATGGTGCAGACCACAATGGTAGCAGCAAGAAGCAGTCTGGTTGGGGCGATTTAAAAATTTGATTAGGTAAGTGAATTTTAAATGAGATTGCTTGAAATAAGTCATTTCTGGATACAAGTCAGTTTATTCTGGCTCAAGTCTTATGAGTTAACTGCTTCTCAACTTACCGTACTATTTAGCTTGCAAAATGTTTTCTATATTGTTTGGCCTTCATTTGTTCATATTTGGGGTTGGAAAACCACAAATTATCTTTCAAATTGTGAAGAAAAGAACATTCAAAATCTTAGATAAAAGTGGTCTCAAATTTACTGTTTATGAGACTTCAGTAATTCTGTAAGACATTGGGGAGAGGCATTAACTGGAAGAAATATGGGTTACCATCTCCTTTTATTTTTATTATGTTCACAGGGAGCCCTGCCCTGCAATCCCCACCCTTATGCATATGCAATTCCCCCAAATAATAAAATGATATTATTGTTCTTTGTTAACACATTTTTGTAGTCACAGAAGTGAAGTTATCCATGGGTGGGAGACCAAATACACGTGCACCTCAAGTCTTTCTCTGGCCTCAATGCACAGTGCTGCCATGTCATGTGATTTCCCAGTCTTTGATCCATTCTGTATAATCCCAAGAAAAAATTGCTTTCTCAGCTTTGGCTATCCTGACTTTAAACTCTCCCCAGGGTCTTGCCAGATCTAAAGCAGAATGGCTTGGAGTGTGAGGGACATGAGTAAGAGGTGACCCCTCTCTGCCACCCATCTCTCTGAGCGTTGCAGAATCGACTCACTTACCCTTTGTCAGTGCAGATGGGTGAAGGGGACAGTCCCAGAAATAGACGTTATTTCACTGCAAAGTTTGTTCATTACGCTTGCCTCTCTTTTCTCTTTGTACAGATATTTGATAGTCATTTCTGTTAAGAATTATCCCAGTTTTCATTAGTGAGTTTTGCAGCTGCTTAGAGTTCCTGGCAGGCAACACTGTTTAAGACTGTGTAAGTCTAAAATGTTTTCCCTAAAGTTTCAGTTCATATTGAAAACAGACACACTCTTGAATGTTTAAAGCAGAATTGTTTCTGGCCAAATTTTCAGTGTCAACACAAAATACTGCAGAAGAAATTACATTTCAGTTTTCTTTTCTTTTTTTTCTTTGAGCAACTCAAAAATAAAAAAAAATTAGAGAATAAAAAGGAAGACAAAGAGATGGAAGAACAAGAGAATGGAAGAAAGAAGAGTAAATCCATTCTAGTGTTTAACTAGTTTACATAGATTAATTTTAAGAAAATCATTACTAATAGTCTATTGCGTTTTCCCAAGAAGGGTTATAAAAACTCAATTTTTAAGGAGCTTACTTTCCAAGCATATGAAATTCAAAAACAAACAACAGCAACAACAACAACAAAAACCCTAAGCAAACAAATTAAACCTTTTATTGAAACAAGTGACGTTTTACTCTCCAGTGTCTACGTGGTTACATCAGACCACTTTCTTTCCCAAAATAATCAGAGTGGACTGACCATCCAGAAAAGAGCAGAGGAAATTAGTCTTGAAACTATATTCTGTTGCTTATATTTTTGTATACAAATACATAATGAAAATTTAAAAGCAGCCCTTTTAAGACTAGTTTTAAGCTTATGAGAAAGACTTTTCTCAGACTGCTTGTGTTCATGTGTATCAGGGCCTCTGGTCTCATTCAAGAATTGTGGAAAGGTCCTGAAACGCATGTTCATGAAAGAACAGAAGCAAGAAATTTTATACTAGGAGGAAAAAGTCCCTATTGAAGACAAATCGAATATCTAAAAAATCTTATATTTGAAATTAGCCTGCATTATCTCAAAAGGCTTTGCGTTGGCAAAATTTTCTATCGAAATGTTTCATAATAAAGTAATTCTTTTAAAAAAAAGAATGGGTGTGATATTCCAAACTATGTGATAAGAATGTCTCTGCTTAGCATCAGATACTGTAAAATATTTTTAATATAGACAGTGGCCTTTGAAAACCACAATTAATCCTTTCTATTGTTTTGAGAAACACTTTCTCTTTCTAATTATGTTTCAATAAAAGAGTGCACCAGGCAATTTAGAATGCATGTGGGTGTTATTTTCTTCTTTTTAGTCATGACGCAATAATTTATTTGTTATGAAAAGATAATGAATTTGAAATTGCAAAGTAAATGAGGGCCTAGGATGCCGTAGGTTAAGTACATGAGAGTGATTGAATGACCTTTGATGGGTGTGGGAATGAAGGAAGACATCTAACTATCACTAGAGAGTAAGCATGCATACTGGGAGGCCAGGGCTTCAGTATGTGGCAGCTGGTGAGGAAATGAGAAGCTGACCCGAAACAGGGAAAACCAGAATCCTTGAAAGTGCTCAGGAAAAATGAAGCAAGAGACTATCCACCTGTTGCCAAAAGAGATCAAGAAAACCTCGCTTTTCTCTGCTGCGCTTCTGGGTAGAAACCTATCCTTGTCATCACCACCACCACCACCATCATCATTATCTACCACCATGCCTCAAATTTTGTTACCATAGGCCCATTCTCAGGTGGACCAGGAATGCTGATTTATATTACCTGCCTCACCACCAACCCCTGCGGAAACTCAAACCAAGAGATTAAGTTGAAATGGTTCCAGGTTTGATGATAGGAAGAAACAAATCTAAAACTTTCCCAAGGAAGGCCTGCTTGACTGCTGCCCCTTAAAACAACCAAGAGTCTTGGAAAGTTTCCATTTTCTCCAAATTCAATTACCTTTGTAATTCAAGGTTACACAAGATATCATTGGGGAGAGGAAGAGATGCTAATGCAGTAATTACAAACATCACCAACAAGAAACAGTCTGAATGCTTTGGATCGTCATGCATGAACATTTGCTTGCTCTATCAAGTACCAAAAGGGATAATAAAGGGGATGTCAATTTTAAAAAATGACCCAGAGTGAAATTCTTGAAGGTTAATATTAAGCTCAATTACATCTGAACAAGATGATCAGGTCTAGGAAGAAAGCACTATGTAAACTTTCACTAAGAGAAAATGGAATCATCAGACGGAGAAGACAGTGTGTGTAGATGAAGCAGTTGACAGGGGCGAAAAATGAAGTCAGAGAGCCAGGTCGAGACCCAGTCAAAACAACCAGCCACGCGAGACAGTTAGTCCCAGAAAACTTCTAGGGAAAAAGCCTTGCAAGGAATGAGAGAAAAAGCCAATAACACACTGCTGAAGAGAGAATCAACAACCTGGAAGCAAATGTTCCAGAATTCAGCACAGAAAGGGAAAAATCCAGAAAACATGGAGAGATGTTGAGACAAGGACGACGGAATGACAAGGTCTCCGGATCTCCAGCTGGGGTCACCAAAGGAAAAAAAGAGAGAGAGAATGGCAGATGGGCAATATTTGCAAAAATAATGGCTACATTTAAAGAAATTAACAGACATTGGATCCAGAGGTAATGAAACCATAATATATCTGAGACACCATAAACACCCTCCCTCACCCAAAAAGAAATCTAGGCTCATTGTAGTGAAAGTGCTGAATGTCAAAGGCAAGGATGTCCAGAGCAGCCTGTAAAAAACAAGCACGTTGCACCTAAAAGGGGTAAAATTCAAGCTGCTAGACATTTTCTCAGCAGTGCCAATAAAATCCAAGACTTCAGCGTTCTGAGGGAAAGTAACTATCTCCTTGGAGTTTGTATCTAGAAATATTTTTTTGTCTTTCAAGAGCAATTGCAAATTAAAGGCTTGGCATACACCAAAACAGAGAGTTCTGGTGGTTTCAGTAGGTCCTTATTCTTGACCAATCCAGTGTTTGCACAATATGGGGAGCACCCCTCGCATGGAAGTATCTTTTGTAGCGCAGGCCCATTGTAGTACAGGCATCCCCCACGAGGTTAATGTTTTAGGAACCCATCCAGCGGCATCTGTATACCAACTAGCATTGTTGTGAGAGGCTGCATCGGCTTCAGTGAATTTTTTTTTTTTTTTTAGTTTCTTTCAGAGCATTTGCCCATTTCCTGATGGGTGATTTGTGAGCGCACATGCCCACATCACGCTGAGTGTTCAGCAGTTTTTGACCCCAAACAGCAGGACCCACCCCCATGCCCCACTCTTCCTATTCACCCAATCTTGCCCCAAGTGTCTTTTTTGTTTGTTTGTTTCCCCAAATGAAAAAAGTCCTCAGAGGGAAATGTTTTGTCAATAGGCGAATAGGAATAGGCGAAACACAATAGGAACAGGTGAAACAAAAAACAGCAGAAGCACTAAAAAGGCATCAAAACAGACAAGTTCAAAAACTATTTTGAGCAGTGGAAAAAACGTGTCGATAGGTGTATTGCATCCAATGGGGAGTACTTTGAAGGGGACTGACGTTTAAACATATAAGAATGAGCACACTTCAAAAAAATTAGACATGCTCCTTTCTTTTTTGGGTTTCCCCTTGTAGAACTACAAACAGAGGAGGCTACCTGTGGCCAGAGACAAGATGTAAAGAAAGCATACTCTATGTGTGGGACAGATTTGCCAATTGGCTATCGTTTCTAGATTTTTGAGCTTTACCATCATTGGGAATGACAGTGTATCATGGTGACGTTCTTCTCTGGGACACAGTGCATGAACCAAACCAACAGCTAGGCGTCTACTAGTATGTCACCCAGGAACCAAAATATGATTGATAGGCCTCACCCTCATCCAAGCAACTGTGCTCCCAACACCTGCAAGTTAGACACTGCGGAAGTAAAGTGTTGGTTCCCAAGGTGGCGAAAGCGCCCGAGAGGATGCAGCAGGGGGTGTATTCAAACCAAAGCCATGGTCGTCATCTGGTTGCCTTGGACTCCTCGTGTGGGAGGATGGGCTGAACAAGGATAGAGTTACTGTCTTGGCAGGGATCATCACACCCGAGTAACGTGAGGAGCCATGGTTTCCTCTAGGTCATGGGGGCTCTCCAGTCTGTATGGCCCTTGCATTCCCCATGAAAACAGTGGCCAGTCCATTTCAGCCACTGAGGCTTGATCAGAAGTTAGTCAAGGGCTCAGACCTCCTGGGGAGGAAAGTTTTGGTGATGCCACAGGAATGCTACCTAGATCAACACAAGTTTTGGGGAAAGTTGTATCTAGAGTGGATATTGGCGGGGGGTGGGCGGGAAACTGTGAGGATCAGTGAAGGTTATGTAAATAATTGCAGTTAAGCCGGGCTCAGTGGCTCAGCCTGTCATCCCGCGCCTTTGGGAGGCTAAGGTGAGTGGATTGCCTGAGCCCGTGGGTTTGAGATCCGCCTGGGCAGCGAGACCTCATCTTTACAATAAATCAAAAAAAAAAAAAAAAATCAGCCAGGCGTGGTAGTGCATGCCTGTAATTCCCGCTACTCGGAAGGCTGAGGCGGAAGGATCACCGGAGCCCAACAGGTCGAGGCTGCGGTGACCGGGAGCGGCCGCTGCACTCCAGTCTGGGCGACAGAGTGAGACTCCGACTCAAATAATAAAAAAATAATAATAATAATAATTGCAGTTGCTGGAACTAACGCTTGTTACACTGACCTTCATGCATTATGTGTTTTGTAAAGATTACAGGCCAATATCACTATAAATACTCAGCAATAGTCAAAGCTTCCTTTAAGGCACAAGTGGGTTTGATTGACGCAGAGGGTGGACTATCACAGAAGCCTTTGTTCATTCTCAACGTCGCCTTTGATCTGAGCTGTGTGGGTGGGGAGAGTTCCGTGTGAGTATTGGTAACCCCCACCAAACTGGCTCCCTCCAAGGGCGTGCTCCATGGCTTCCTCTTCAGCCTGCATCTCTTCCAAAGAAGAGGAGAGGGTTGTTTTGCAGATATTTACAGATAAGTGATAGGAAAAGATAGTGGATGAAAGGAAAAGTACGATATGGAAGAAAGAGGTCAATGTAAAAATGGGAGACTGAATTGTTAGAGGAAAGAGATCACGCCATGTGTGACGGATGACATTTTCCCACCACACTGTCCCTCTTCTAGCCAGCATATCTCCCAGTGCCCTGAGGGATAACATTCAGGACTTGAATCACACGGGACTTGAATCTCACACACACACACACACACACACACACACACACACACACACACACACGTGTGCAAGGCTCAGCATGTAAAAGTGAGACAAAGTCCATCTGGGGCACACAGGTCACAGCGTTCAGGGCTCTGTGGTAGCCTGGCCCTGAGGCTAGTGTTGTCACCAGCACATAGGATCAGGGCAGCAGTGATGGTGACAGCAGAGAGTTAGCTGCATTGACCTGGCTTCTGAGGTGCAGGGAGTTGTGCTGTGGCCTTTGCCCAATCGCCCAGTGCTCGCTCCAGCTTCTGCTTCTCTGGGGCCTTTCGGGGTGTCTCTCCACCCTTGTATTTCGTGTGTGTGTGCACTTGATAATATCACTAGGTGGATCTTGAATGGGGGGTCTGCTTCCTCAGCTGCATCCCGGCCGCTCCAAGGACGGAGTGACATTCTGCTGCTCGCTTCATTGTAGGTAGCCACATCTCATGCACTTTCCCACAGACGTGGGGCACCCCCTATTCAATCGAAGACAGTCTTTCTCAACAGTGCCATGCATTTGTTCCTTGGAGGAGAGTCAGTGAAGGCTGGATTCTACAACTCCGCGGCTCTTCCTTAAACAGCAGCAAGGCAGAGTCCAGTTCAGGCAAGAGGAAAGCAGCCGCATCTCGGCATGCAGTCGTCTCTCGGCTTGGGGAAACGCCAGCCTCGGCAGGCACCTGCCAACCACTCATCCCTCCGTGTGCCACGGCAGTGGACGCCTTGGCCAAACATTCCAGGTGTCCATTGCTTCACTTACGCTTTGTTGGAAAGGATAAAAAGAAACTCCCTGGGACATCTTGCCAATTAAGAAGAATAGTTGGGTTTTTTTTTAATGGGGATGTATTATTTTCTCTCCAAATTCCACTAGGTTCTTAGCTTTCAGATTTTCATGTGTTTTGCAGATTTAAAGATGATTTTCCAGTGGGTGTGTTTATAACTGGCCACACTTGAATATGCGCATAAGAAAATGATTTATTGGACAGACCCGTCTTGGCTTCTGCCATGTCTTCCCTCTTCTCTGGGATGCTCCCCTGTCCCCACCACCAGCTGAGCAGGGTCCCAGTCATGGCCTGTCCTGTGCCCCTTCACACATCCCCAAAACTGCACATAGTAGGTCCCCAGTGGGCCCCTGGCCCCATGACAGCAGTGTATAGGAGGGTTGGGGGGTCTAGGAAACTGTCTGGCATTTAAAGGTCTGCCCAACCAAGAATCAGGACATTTAGCTTGGCCCATTAGATAACCCTTCTTAGGAATTTGAACCCTTGCCAGTTCATTAGTAGTTGGGAACATGAGAAAACCTACAGATTGAAGCAGAGAACGTTGAAGAACGATGCCTGTTGGATTATTTCTTAACATCAAATGTGTGATTTGAAAATTGCTATTAAAACCACTTAAACAATATTGATTGCCCATGGAATAGACAATGACCATAACAGATGTTCAAAAAATATCGTCTTATCTGAAACAGGCCGAGGACATGGCTCCTGTGTTCAGGATTCCAAGAACCCCTTATAATTCAGTTCACAATAGTCACACTTCATTGTAAATAGCTTCCATCAATTGGTGTAAGATCTTTTTTTTTTTTTGAGTTGGAGTCTCACTCTGTCGCCCAGACTGGAGTGCAGTGGCCACTCCCGGCCACCACAGCCTCGACCTGCTGGGCTCCGGCGATCCTTCCGCCTCAGCCTTCCAAGTAGCCGGAACTACAGGCATGCGCTACCACGCCCGGCTGATTTTTTGATTTATTGTAGAGATGAGGTCTCGCTGCCCAGGCGGTTCTCAAACCCGCGAGCTTAGGCAATTCACTCACCTCAGCCTCCCAAAGGCATGGGATGACAGGGTGAGCCACCGAGCCCAGCTAGTGCAAGAGCTTAAGTCCATAATCTGAACCCATCATACCCTCTCAATCGCTTATCTCGATGATGCAAAATAATATGGCATCTTGCATTATCTTCATAAAATTCACTAATTTGAAACTGTGTTTGTGTATGTGCAAATATTAGACATACTTGCTTGTATTTAAGTACCTGATAGAAAATGCACACATCATGCACCATTTCTGCACTGCTTTGGGCTGTGTCTTCATGTCAGGCCCACATTCTTGGTATGTTGCAGGATATACATCCTGTGTACTTCACATTCGAGTTAATGACAGCTCGTGACATCATTATTGCTCGAATGAAATACTCCACAATTTTAAATAAAAATTGAAAGAGGAATTTAAAAAAAGAAATAGCTTTACTAAATATCTCTCTGAAAAGTTTGCCTATCGCCTAAGCTTGCATAATAAAAAGTTAGTGAAAGCAGCAGTTCCCAGTACAGGTTGCCAGGCCAGTTGAATCTACTCTGGTGAGAAATGGAGAGACAAGTTTCCAAACCAGTTCATGCTTACATTCCTATCAATTCAGTTAATCCTGTTCTACCAGCTGTCTTTGCAGAAGAGTAAAAAGGACCCTGCTCCTGGCGGCTGGCAACAGGGTTTGGAAAGCAAAAACATGTATGATCAGAGACAGGCTATGATAAGAATTCGAACAGAATTACAGACAAATTGCAAAGAACAAAAGAAAGAGAGATTATTTGGACTGCTAATAGATGCCAAAGGCTTAGAAGACATTCGAATTGGGTTTGACTTTACAGGAGGTGGGAAGCTTCATTGCTTTAAACTTTGCACGCAGATAGAGCGAATCTGAACTCACTGACACGTGTTATCCACGACTCCCCGTTTCCACTTAACTCATTTCTGGCCGACTTTCACCCTCCATCCTTCATGTACTTACATAAAATCCCAAACTTTGCCAAATGTCAGTTTCTCAACTCTCTCACACTAAACAGCACTCCCTTCGTTTGATAATCAGTTTGCAGTTTCAAAAAGAATTTTAAGATATGTATAACTGCTTCCTTCACATTTTTCATGGTTCAATTTGGGTTTTTGGTAGGAAAAAAAATCACTCTTGTTTCTCCTAATTTACTATTCATCAAATGACCCAAGCACTGACAGACTTAGGCCTAGCTATGGTTCCCAATTTGGTTGTTACCCTTGGTTCACTTTTATGTGTCATACATTTTATGTATGTGCTATATATTTTTTGTGATTTTTAAATTCAGCAATCTGTTAAGAATTCTATACTAATTACAAGCGAACACTCCTTCTTCTGCTGTAGCCTGTGTTTATCTGTAGCAAGAAAAAAAAAAAACTAGGTAGGAAATGAAAAGCAAAAATTGAAATCATTCCAGTTAGTGTACAGCTTTGTCTCAGTTATTTGATATCTCAGACAAAAGAGATATGTTTCTGAATCCTTCAGATAATTGCACAAATGATGTCTTTTTAGGGTGAAGCAAACTTCATGTGTGCAGAAATAGTCTGTCACTCCTAGTCTTTCTTGTGAGGTGCTGAACAATACCACTAATTCTTCTAAGATGTAATGATACCACTTAGCATTGCATTACTTTGGGGACAATTAGAATTGTCTTAAGCCACATTGAACTGAATTTTAAATTCAATTATGCTTCAAGTTTTATCCTCGCAGACAGAAACTAATTTTCTTTATCCGCGTTTTGCAAACCTCCTATGGAAGTCCTGAGGCATTGTTTTGCCCCCCTTGGGCATCTTGTCTGATTATATTTGTGCAGTCTTTCCCACCAATCCTACTTGTTATTATTATTAATACCATTTGATACATTCTAAATGGTAACCTAGTGGCTTCATACATTTTAGACAACACCCTGGGGTCCTCATTACAACCAGAGAGGACTGGTGAGAGGAATAAAGCTTATTGATGTATATTCCATTCTAATTCTAGAAGGGCCCTAATGGTGGTTAGACCTGAAAACTGAGACCTAAAAGCATCACAAACTCAAAATAAGGGCTTTGACTCCATGAAGTGTTCCATCCAGATTCTTTTTCAACAATTGTAGCTTTATTTGTGCATATTATTGAAGTGCATTGCAGTAAACAACTGGCAGAATCACTAGAAATTGTATTTCCTAAATTCCAGCCCAGGTTTCTTCCTTCACATCATAATGTTCTTTAGGAAACAAGTGTGAGGTGGGTCAGAGCCAAAATTAGATGAGAGATAGAGCCAAAGTACACATGTATGTATGGGCTTCCACACACACAGTTGAAGTGGTTGCATATAATCGCCAAGAAACAGAAGCAAGTATAAATGATTAACAGGTACTGAGAGCTGACACAACATTGTCACTTGTTTCCCCATGTTCCCACAGGTGTCATGGAAGTGTGTGTGTGTGTGTGTGTGTGTGTGTGTGTGTGTGTGTGTTGTTTGCAAGTGAATATGTGTAGTTTGTGTTACTCAGTGGGTCCATCAGTCTATAGTTGCTCACCTAGGAAGGCTCAGTGGGCAAGATTGCTGAATTTTTATTGGACAGAAGTGATGGAACGTACATCAGCATCCAAGTCCAAATGTTGAAATGTGTTTTAAAATTAGTTGCAGAGTTTTGATTTTTGAAACTTACAGCTGACTTCTTGGGAAGCCAGTCATCACAGTAAAATTACAGGACAAAGAACATGGACCTGACAACTGTAGATAATCCTCCCGGCCGTGGTTGCTGGTGGCCATGATGTTGCTTTCAACTGTCAGGACCTATTCGTGGGTACCAACACTGTAAACTTCTAAGACAGGAAACAACTCTTGACAGTTCTGCTGACATGTCTCATCTGATTTAGCCAAGTATGTCAGAATAACCAAGTCACCACCTAATTGCCATATGTTTAATAGATGTGGAAACTCACTTATAAAGTATAGAAATCGCTAAACCTAGACCATTCTGAGAAGAAACTCATGGCTAATGAGGTAAGCATACACAACGTTGGTTGACAGGAACATTCAGAAATAACTATGTCTTCCTTGTCGACTTCACTGCAATCTAATAGGTAATACAACTTAAGTGTTCCTGGTCAGTAACTTCATTCCAGAGCATAGAATTCAAATTGGGTTGCATATTTAATACAATTTCGTTTTCCATACTTACACCTTTTCTGAAAAGCAATGCTTGTTATTAAAAATAAGACAATTGAAATATAGTTTTACATTCATTTTCTCCTCTGGAATTAAAATATTTCGATAATGCTTTCTAATTGCATATTATCCATTTAATTTGAACCTCTTTGGTCAATAAATGATGCCTTTTTGTAACAATGACAACTGTTCTGTTTTTTTTGTTTTAAGGAAGATAATATACAAAAGCTATTGTAAATTATTCTTTTTCATTCTTTACAATTCTATGGTCCTAAGAAGGTATTAATAATGTTTTAGAAGTCTGTAGAAAGTTGTTTTCATTTATGTTCTTTATCTTTTCAAGATAGGATGGCTGTACATGGGGTAAAAAATATTAAATAATGTGTCAGCTTTTAAGACAAAATAATTTTGCTGGTAAAAAAAAGAGCAGACAAAGAAATGCAAGATGGAAAAAAGTTTTCAGATGTTCATCTAAAGTCTGGTTCAAAATGAGAAATTTAATACACCCTTTTTAACCTTTATTTTTGCAAAACCTTACTTAAGTAAAGGCATAGTTTTGCAAAAATGAATACAGTCAGAGCAGTGGCAATATTTGACAAATGTCTATCATTGACACTGTCAAGTTTTTATAGTTTTCAAAGGAGTTAAGAGAACTAAAATTAAAATATATACATTTGACAGAGAGAGAGAGAGAGAGAGGGAGAGAGAGAGAGAGGTCTTCCACGTAAGGGAAAACAGTTGGAGATGAGACTCGCTCTGAGGTATAGTCTCCTTGAGCTCAAAATCTGTACATCCAAGGCCATGTTTAGGAAAGAGAGTAGAAGCCTTGAGTTTCCCAGGAACTGGGAAAGGCCCAGGAGCTAGTCAGTCACTACTCAGATCCCCGTTCCCCACTGGCAACAAGACGCTGCGCCCAAGCTAAAATCAAGCTGAAGTCCACTCCCCCTTCTCTCTATACAGATGATAGATCTCTCTCTGGAGATATATACATATAGAGAATATGCTATTATAGGCATTACCTATATATGTAAAGTAGTATTTTAGAAGTCTGTAAGAAATCGTTTTCTTTTATGTTCTTTCTCTTTTCAAGGTAAGACGGCTGTCCCTGGGAGGAGGACCTCAAAAACTGGAATTATTTTTTGGAGGGTGGCCCCCTGCAGTGTAGGTTTCCCTGCTAGATAAGTGTTCTAGAAACCCATCAGCATCCGTGGACCAGCCAGCATCATTGGGAGAGGCTGCGTTTGACTTCAGTTACTTTTTCTCGTGGAAGACTTCCTGGGTTTTTGCCCATTTCCTGATGGATGATTTGTGAGTGCACCAGCCCACACTGTGCTGAGAGTTCAGCAGGGTTGGATGAAAAGTGGCAGGACCCCCAGGACCCACCCCCCCAATCACCCAGTATCACCCCACACACTTGTTTTTGTTTCCTTGGATGAAAAAAAGCCCTCAAAGGGGAAAAGTTTTGCCAGTGTGAAAGAGATGAGACAAAAAACAGCAGAAGCATTGAAAGGCATCAGAACTGATAGGTTCAAAACCTGTTGTCTCCATAGGTATATTGTATCAAATGGAGCGTCCTTTAAAGTGACTGAAATTGAAGCGTGTCGGAGTAAATACAGTTTTTATAAGTAAATTGAATCTTTGATGTCCCTCTCATATAGATCCTTCCTTCCAAAAGGGTGCCATCCTGCGACCCCTGAGAAGTCTTCCTTATTTTGACTTGCAAGTTGTCATGTGACATCATGTAAATAAATCTCCCGGCTTGTTTCATAACAAATCTACCCGCTTATTCAATAGGGAGCACCTGTCATGTATAGAACGTAGTTGTTCTTATCAGTACACCCATTCAAGGGACAAGGAGAAGCAGAGTATTTACAAAAATGTAGCAGAGGAACCCAAACATCAGGGGTGATCTCTAGGGAGTAGGCTTCACGTAGGGGAGGAGCGGGGAGTGAGCCCGTGACTTCTCCTCGACCATGAATATGTTTTACTCTATTTTTTTAAAGTCAGGATCTTAGCCTCTCACGCAGGCTGGAGTACCGTGGCTTGATCCTTCTCACTCCCGGATCTCTTGGGATCAAGAAATCCTCCTGCTCCAGCCTCCCTGGTAGCTAGGACTATAAGCCTGTACCACTACACCTAACATTTCCTCCTCCTCCTCCTCCTCCTCCTCCTCCTCCTCCTCCTCCTCTTCTTCTTCTTCTTCTTCTTCCTCTTCTTCCTCTTCCTCTTCTTCTTCCTCCTCTTCCTCTCCTCCTCCTCCTCCTCCTCCCTCTTCCCTCTTCCCTCTTCCTTCTTCCTTCTTCCTTCTTCCTCCTCCTCCTCCTCCTTCTTTAGAGACAGGGTATTGCTTACCTTACTCAAGTGATCTTCCCAACTCCTCCTCCCAAAGTGCTGGGATTACCGGTTTGAGCCACCATGCACAGCCTGTTTTGCCTTCATAATCATAACAAATCATATCGGAAAGAAGAGTATAGGGCATAATTATGTTACAAAAACAAAATGAGAAGGAGCCTCTCTTCTTATGTGTCTTATAATGTGAAATATGGACCTTGAAAGATCCTCTACCGCTCAAAAGCAACGTTTCCCACCTTATTCCACATTTTATAAGCAAGTAATATTTTACTGCCTGCTTATAGCTATGAACTGGAAAAAAATGCTAGTGTATATTTAGACTAAACATCTACAATATTTTAAAAGTAAGCCCATAACTTTCACATGGAGAATATGTATATCTACATGGCAATAACCAGTAGAAAGAATGGCCTGGCGATTAGAGTCTGATAAACATCACAGCACTGAAGTCGGATTATCTTTGCCAACAGGCTATTTTTAGTATTATAGGAAATGTCTCCCCAACAGTAGTGACTGGTATTAGGAATGCTGGCACAACTTAAACAAACATACTTACGTGTGTCCTAAGGCTACAAAGACCTTAGACATTCCCTGAGATTAAGTAGAGTAAACTAAGTCTGGCTGTCCCTTCACAGCAGGGGTTCTCACCCTCGGCAGGACTGGCATTTGGACCAGCTAGTTGTTAGGTGGGACTGGGTTGTCCGCGCAATGTTGGGGGCATTGCTGGTCTCCACCCCCAGGCCCAGTGGTCCTTGCCATGTTCTGACAGTCAAGAATGTCTCCAGACCTCACCAGGTACTCCCTGGGGGCAAATCACCTCCCAGATGTTTGCATTTTAAGAACACAGGTCGATCTCCTAGGGCTTTTGCATCCAACTTCTGAATTTTCAAATGGTTATAAAAGAAGAGAGAGAAACAAACCACTGTGATGTTTCAGTAGCCACAGGTATCTACCTCAGGGGAGTCTAAAAGAAGACGCCTCTCTCTTCCAGAATGGTGTGTTCAGACCGTGCAGACCTTGTTCACCAAACCCATCTACAGGGCTTTAAGGGCACTCAAAATTCAGGTCTTCGTATGCAAGAAAACACTTGATAGGAAATTTTTTCCCTAGCTTTAACTGGGAGAAAAACAGTCCTTCACTTATTCACAAAATCAGACGTGTTTAAAGTAGGTCATACTTAAAAGAGTCATGTTAGTAGGGGTAATCATAAATATGTATGCTATGCAATATATAAAAGAACCCATTAAAACAATGTTTAAGTATGCTTCAAATATTAGCTCCTTTATTTATTCCCCCTACTAAACCTGTAAAGTGCCACCATTATCCCATCTTACAAATAAGAAAACAGAAACGTAAGAGCCTAACCCGTGGCTCCAGGTTTCAAACTTGGACATTCTGGCTCTGAAACTGGTGTACAATCCCCCATCTATTCAGCCATAGCTCTGTCATGCTTCTTCTCAATAGCAAATATATTTTTTCCAAGCACGGGGGAAAAAAGTCTTATAAGTACCATCTCATGTAGTCATCTCAACAACTGCATGAGGTAGGTATGGTTACTTTCCAAGTATTTCCAGATGAGGAAGTTAAACTTCTTGACTGATCACACCTTCCATATGTGTGGAACTCATGACTAAAATGGAGGGTTCTATGACTCTAAACTACTTAACCTGTTTATGCATCTTAATTTTCTTCTAAATTTAGGAAATTTGGTGAGAATCCCTTGAAGAATTTGTCCAGCTAGAGAGAATTGCACACCTCTATATTCTGGAATATTATTGCTAAAATTTTAACCTCAATTTTAGGACAAATTTGCAAGAAAAGTATTTAATTGAAAAATGTTTTGTAGATAAAGCCAGAATAATAGCTTATATTCCATCAGACATTAATTTTTAGTATTTTTTGGTAGCTTTCATATCTGTCCTATTGATGCCAGTAGAGAACCTACAATTAGGTGAACACAAGCATGGGCTGAAAAGACATACAACACTGGTTAACTCAGCTTATAGGAGAAATAGATCTAGAAAAGAGGCATAATGAACCTGAGTATGGATTCGCCAAATGTTAATTGCAAACTTGACCGGTTGGTGATTCTTAGTTGGCTAGGAATACGGTGAGATGGTTTCAGTCCATAAAGTATCTGTAGCTACTGTTGCTTATGTTAGTGACAACAGAGATAATATTGAGAGACCATGTGGAAGTTTATGGATGTAATATTCCGTGCTTGGAGAGCAGACTTCGTATCGTGTCATTTTCAGTCTTTTATAGCAAAAGGAACTCACCATTAGTCCAAATTATTACTCATCTGAATTATTGAGTGCTTACTGAAGAGACAGAAAACATATAAGACCAGAACGAAGAAGGTTCAAGAGATTATACTAGGATGGATGGTTAAAAAGGGGAATGCCTAAGTCAAAGAGAGTCTTCGGGTTGCCGGGGGAGCATCTTGTTGGCACGGGGATTCAGAGAAAGACGTAGGGAGCAGCTGACCCTGGAACGAGCAATAACAGGGTGCACAGTTGGTGGGGGGTTTCAAATGGCAGTAAGACAGACCAAACGGTGGTCCTCAGTTTTATTGTCTTCAGGTTCTGCCACTTCTAAACAACGCCAGTGACAAAATACTCTTTCCTGAAGAGATCTTTGTGAGTCCAAAGTCTTAACTGTTATTGTTGCTGCTCAGCGTGATTTTAAAAATTCATATGCATGTTTTTTTCAAAAGCATAGCTTTAACTTGTCCATCATTTTAGCTTACCCTTTAAGAAATATTAAAGACTACTAAAAATTATTGTAAAAATTTCCAGTGATATCCTAGTCCTGAAAAATGCAGTCTCAATTATATGAGATATTTTTGAAAATGACTTCTTAAATGTTCGGAATCATTGACTATTGCATCGGGTACAGCGTGAGTCTCCAAGCTCCCTGACAGTAATTTTATATAGGTAATGATAGCACAGTAATTGTAAAACTAAGAAACAGAAGTTGAGTTACTGCAGATCTGTCATTCCATATGACAGCTTGGAGTTTTTATTTGCCTCTAAAAGTTTTGGACATTGGAAAGCGCCCAGAATAAAATGGTAAGGACCGAAAGCCTTCACAGTATTTTGAATTCTGGAATTTAATATGATATTGGATTTTTATAATCTTTGCCGAACTTATCCTTGTATTTAAGACTTTTCTTAAGGATTTGAGCACTTGAGGCTTTAGGCAAAGGGAACTCTTCAAAACTGAAATTAATAAAATGTGTTATTTTATCCTGTGAGTGATGATAGGTTGGCATGACTGTCTACAATGTCTACTGAATTTTAACATGTGAAGAAGATCAATTTTGACACAGATAATGACAGATTTGCAAATGTTAAAACTCAGAAACAGAAGCCACGTAGTTTTTATTCATGAAATCAGACTAATATATAAGTGTTTCTCCTATTATCAAAGTATTCATTCACTTAACTTAAAAGTATTAGTCAAATACTCCTTTACTTTCTTAATGTTTTGCTATTTTAATATTCACCTAGTTCCAGACATAAAGTTGAATAAAAGAAACTTTTTATTGACTGCATTTCTTCTCTATGATTTTTGTTATATCCTAATAATTACTAAAATATTTTCATCATATGATGTCAGGAGTATAAAAACTGATATACTCTAGTAGTAAATGCATGAGAAATGCCACTAATGGAGAAGAGAAAAGTTGATTCCTAATACTTTTTAGACAAATTTGACTACATTGGAAGAAAAAAGTTTGTAGCCAAACATGAGTACGCAAAAGATAAGTTTATTTTGGGAAAAGAGCGTTTCCTTTCCTTGCCTGAATTCAGAAAGAGGCTGTGACCACTTCAGTGAGTTAATGTGTGGACTCTCACACACAGACCAATAGCTTGGGTAAGCGTCCACTAATCCAGGTCTCCCTGCTAATGCCAAGCATTTCCTTACTAGACTTTCTCAAGTAAAAGTCTAATGGTGTGTTTAATTTGAAGTGGGGACACCTGTCTTCAGGTAAAACCTGCTAGCTCTTTTTCCTCTGGGTTCCTTGACAACAACAGCATGTGTGCTTCCCAACAGACGGTGATGTGCCTGATATGTACCCAGAAAAGTAAAGTTGCAGATGCACTGTATGACGGTTAATTTGTGCCTCACCTGGCCTGGGCCAACTCTTGTGTCAGTGATCTGTGCGTGTCTGTGAGAGGGTTTCCAGATGAGATCAGCACTTGGCTGGGCGGATTCAGTAAAGGAGAGTGTTCTCCCGGTGAAGGTAGGCATGGTGCAATCCATCAGGAGCCTGAATACACCAAAAGGAGAAGAAAGAAAACTCTGTCCTCTTTCCTCCCTGCCTCCCTGCTTGAGCTATCTCATCTCATGCTACCTGCTCTCAGGCAGGGATTTACACCATCGTCTGCCCTGGTCCTCAGGCCCTCAAACTCACCCTGAATTGAGCCGGTTTCCCCGGACCGCTGCTGGCAGACAGCCAGTCATGGGACTTTCCACCCTCCAGGACCACATCAACCTTTCCTCCTTGTCTCTCTCTCTCCCTCTCCCTCGCTCTCTCACTTTCTCTCTCATCTCTCTCTCTGGTTCTCTCTGGCTCCTGCTGGCCTCTCTTCTATTGATTCTTTTTCTCTGAAGAACCTAAATAATATACATCGCAACCCAAGTATTAGGAGGAACAGCAACACCTGCTTGCTTGTACCTGGCATCAGCAACTCCCGTAGTGCGTGGGCGCTTTACCCGTGGTTTTGCTCTTCGTTACTGCTCTTCATTGTCCATGAAGGTTTGTACAAACCCCAATTTATTCATGATAATTTATCACTTGCTCTCTCTGATTTTTATCTGAGCATTTTAGAAAACGATTACATGTTTGAAAGGAGGCGGCGTACGTCCTGAAATAAAGGTCCAGCGTGATGTGTCTAACGTGTGAAAGAGGAAGGCCTTTGCCCGGTCCAGCCACACGCACCCTCTTCCCTATGCCCCCTCAGATCACGGCCCCCGGGCACAGGACCCTTCTCATGCCGGGGGCCAGGCAGAGCGCAGCCACTCTTGTCCTTCTGCAGCATTGGGGGTGGCCCACCCTCCTGATGTGACAGAGCTTGCCACCACGACTCCTGGCTGCTCCCTCTCTGCCCAAGTGCAATCCCACGGGGCCCTGTGTGGCCTGCAGGTCTCTCCGTGTGGACTGTGAGTGCATGTGGCTGTCCATCTGGGACAGATGATAAAGTGCTGTGTGTCTCATCCACCCAGGGAAGGGTGCTCTGTTCCACTGCTCCCATACTCCTGGGGTGGGAATGGCTTCCTCACCGACAGGGTAAACAGGAAGTGATTCAACCACAGAAGATGCCAGAGCCTTTGTAAACACACATTTCTCTATTTGATTGAATTGCTGTGTCACAGACGTTTTAGTCTATTTGTAATTGTCTATCCTTTTTTGGGAGGGCAAATTGAATCTTGTAAAATCACTTAAAACATGCCAGTTATCTTCTTGAGTTTTACAAAAATGACTAACTTACTGTGAAAGCAGTATACGTTTTCTTTTCCTAAACAGAAAAGAGAAAGAAAATATGCATCATTCATGGGGAGAAAAGCCTCATTTTTATATCCACCACTGTTTGTTAGAGAATGAGTATAAGAAACTAATGTGTGGGCTTTGTGTGTGTGTGCATGTGTGTTTCTATTCATTTCCTCACTGTTTCAACTTTTTTATTTTCCTCTGTCAACTAAGTATTATTGATTCATGCTTCCTTACATATTTACACTACTCCTCTGTAGTTTTATTCTATCCCACGAATGTATTAACCTCATTATTTTATTGGCAATAGGTTCTTTGATAATTCACAATGTCTCTCTTATAAGTATTGAGATTTCTTTAAAAGTTATTTTAAAAAACAGCAAATACGTAGTAAATATACACCCGGGTACATGCTCCTATGTATAAGGATGTGTGTGCGTATGCAGGTGTGTATATATTTAAATGGGTTCTAATTTATTTTAATTGTTTTGGGGGGACACAAACAGTTCCCAGTTGTTATTTTCCTGCACTGGAAATGTTTCACATTAAAAGACAACCCTCTGCAAACTCTGTGAGTCAATCTGTGTCCGAGATCGAGTGTTGCTTGTTTTATTATGTGTGACGTGATCAGAGGCAAAATAATTTGTGGCCCCTCCGTCATGTGCAATCACCATGTCACATCAAAAAGCAAACAACCAGGCTGACTTTGACTATTACACGGTTCATGGGAAATGTTGTTACCCTACCTGAAGCTGCAAGCAAGCATGAAACGCAACATTGTTTAACACGGGATATAAAAAGTCCTTGAAGGGGGTAAAAAAAAAAATTAGAAAAAGTGGGTTTTAAAAGAAAAGGGAGAGAAAAATTGGTGGGAGGAAATCACGTCTCTGAGAAGTGGAAATGCTGGGGGCCGAGGTCCTCCGGTGACTGCCGGCCCTCCTGTCCCTGCCACTGAGAAAATGCCATCAGTGAACTCAAGAGTGTGACTCGCTGGCCCTCGGGTTTTCTTCAAAACAGTGGGGAAGCTTTGATGTGAGAGAATCTCTTTTATTAAAGGGAGTCTTGCGAATCCATAGACAAACACTCTATTTTGATCACGTTTCTCCCAGAACCATAAAATAACTCTGACCTGACAGTTAAAGTCGTTTAAAATTGTACAAAATCTTTGAGAAGTGTAACCTTTAATATCACCAAACTCTTTGAGGAAAAACACAAGACAGATCATTAAAAATCAGAGCATTGCTTAATGAAAAGAATTTCCGAAATAAAAGAAAGCAGGGAAAAGCTTTTCTTTTCTCTGTAATGATTGTAAAGTGCATGAATGGAATTAAAACTTATAACATCCTGGAAAGATTGGGTGAAAAGTAGAGGGCTGTCTTTGAAGTGAAAATAAATATATTCAAATAATTTTCCACTTGATTTGTTTTTTAAATGGCAGTTAAATAATTACAAAAGAGGTTTGGACTTGCTTCAGATGTGAAACCTGCCAGTTCTGAAGTGAATGATTTTTTGATGACTTATCATTTCATGACTGATGAATAAACTAGATGAGTGTGTATAACAGTGTGAAGCCTACTTCCAAAGTTCCACCTTTAAATAAGGCACAGACATCTTCTTGTGCCAAACTTAAAATTGCATTATTTTCTACTAAGCTGCATACTACATTTATTTCAACAGATATTAAGTGCACAACTTCTACTCTCAAAATGCAGCTCTGTGTGTCTGACGGAGCTTGTGTTTTCATATTTGGAATTAAAAAGACCCAAAATTATTACAGCCATAAACTTTAAGTGCTCGTTGCCATTAGGAAACACAATTAATTTGTGTGGGGTGGCGCAGGAGGGAACCCATAGACACAAGACAGAGGAAGCATTTAAACTTCGGGAAGGGACGCTCACTCAGGTGGCACTTTGAGGGTTGGGTACCACTTGCACCGTGGCTCTGAGTGAGTCAGGCATGGCTGGAGGAGCCTCGAGAGGGGAGGTCAAGTTGAGGCGTCTTTGGGTAGCTGAGTCGGGCAGGAGGATGGCCTTCTTGTAAGGTTCTGGGAAAGTAAGCGTTGAAGAAGCTCAGTTGAAGAGGACGAATGCCAGGCTAGGATACTGCATGACTCTTTTATGTACTCGAAACCCACTCAGGGCTTGAATGGGGGGGTTATGGATGAGGTGATTGTTCAGAGGATTTCATTTTTTTGTCCTAATTTTTCTAATAGAGGGCTTCTGTCTCACCTAGAATTGAACATGCTGGTGTGTTTGTGTGTGGCTACATGACTGTGTGTAGTGGCTTGAGGTTAAAACCTAAGAATATTCTAAATTAGACTCTCCCCTCTAGGACTCCTGGCAGACATCTCAGACTTAGAGGCCCATCTTTCGAATTTCGTGCAAAGATACTAATTTTTGTGATGTAGGAGATCCAGCTCAATCACAAAGCTACTTTGAACCATTTAAAGCCTAAAGGGGGCTTGGTTAGTCTTTTATGATTTGTGTTATTACCAATACTACTGATCACATTAAGGTGTTGCATATTGTCATTGATTTTGCCATCAGATGAGAATGTATTCAGATTTTTGTAGTTTGTGTACACGCCTATATTGTCTTTCCACATCTTACCTCACACCAGACTGAAATAATGGATTGGATTGTCTTTGCCCCAATAGTTTGCTCTATTAAGGTCCTTCATTCTCTCGAAAGGGAGTCATTTCAATCACCAGGTAGTCTCTTTGTCCCCCAAGACAGCTCTCTGAAAATGATTTTTAGCTTCTTATATTTAAAAAAAAATTGCTTTGGCAACTCTGCATTTGAAAGCAAAATTATCTCATTATCTCACTGGATGAAGCAGAAAGTAAATAGCGCACCAAGGCTCAGCAGTTACTCGGGAATGCAAACAAAGTCTAGTAGAAATATGTGAACTTTGGATGGACTTTTAAATTTTCTAGTAGCCACATCTAAAAAAGAAACAGTTGAAATTAATTTTAATAATAAATTTTGGGGCAACCCCTTTGGTTCCCCTCCCACTGTGGGAGCTTTTCTGTTCTCTCAATAAATTCTGCTTTCTCACTTAAGAAAAATAATAATAATACACCTTGTTTAAGGCAATTGAATTTTTACTCCTGGCAGAATAAACTTTCATGTAATCATGGAGGCATCAGTAAAATGTTAGCCTATAAATGAGAAAATTATTAAAGTAATATCCTTGACTTTAAATCTCCATAACTGGAAAGTCATTATCCAGAAGGAAAACCCTGATACAATTCTTCTACATTCCATTCCAGTAAGAATCCAGACAGTTGTGAGCTTTTTGTAAAGACTCTGGGTGGAGATATCATTAAGCTATTGGGATTCTTTTTTTTTTTTAATCTCTTTGTAAGAAAAAGAATAGCAGAAATTATTCACCTGCCTTTCAGGAAGACTGTCTGGTGTTTGCACTTCGTAACTTTAGACCAAGAGGACCAGATGTGCTAGGGGCAAAGCACAAGCACAGGAGAGGAGCTGAGAAGTGTCACATCCTGGACCCACCAAAATACCATAGACTGGGCAGATGAACCACACACATTTATAGCTCAAAAATACGGAGTCCAGAAGTGCAAGATCAAAGTACTGGCTACTTGGTTCCCCAGTGAGGCACTCTTCTAGGCTTGCAAATGAACACCCCCTCATTGTGTCCTCAGAGGTGGA
The DNA here is from genome assembly GCF_000164805.1 of Carlito syrichta. NCBI lineage: Eukaryota > Metazoa > Chordata > Mammalia > Primates > Tarsiidae > Carlito > Carlito syrichta. The sequence continues at coordinate 134,792 of NW_006984962.1, forward strand.
AAGGGAACAAACTTTCTGGTCTCTTCTTAGGAGGGCACTGACCCCATCAGGAGACCACACCCTCACAATCTCATCAATACCTGATGACATCCCAGGGCCTCCCACCGTCCCCTGGGGTGAAATATAGAGGCTCTTTTAGGGTCAGGGCTTCAACGTATGGATTTTAGAGGGACACATTCTCACTGTAACCACCCCACCTTTCAGCAGTCGGGTCTCGCACGACCCTGGGTTCTGTCTCATCCTTTCTTCATCACACACTCCTGTCACAGGTCCATGCAGAGGTCACTTTCATTTATTTTGCTAGCTACTTCCTTATTTTTAATAATATAAATTAAAGCTGTGAGCCCACCTCTGCACATAAAATCTGGGGCTCCGTCATAACCCACATCTGACCATATTGTTCTGCCTCTCATCTTTCCAAAGCAAGTATTTCAATTTATTCAAGCATGATTTTGAATTCTGTGTTCATAATTTCCTTACTATTTTTATGAGCATGCTTTTATTGAATGTATAAAAATATGGTTAAAAAATATTTTAGTTGCTCCAAGTATATAATCTATTATGCTGTGTACACTGCTTTGAAAATAGTATGTACGATCATTTGTATTGTCAAGGTTCATTCTTGTTGTATTTTGCTGTAGGTCATCTGTTTCAAATGCTATATATTTCTCTGTGTAACTCTTCACAGTTTCATGTATCCACTCTCCCAACGATGTGGGTCTGTGTTGCCTTCAGGTCAGTGCCACCGTGAATAGTCTTGCTGTCAATATTCTTGTATGTCTCCTGTTGTGAATATACACTTTATTCCTTTTCATCACAAAAACCTAAGAACTCACCATATTTGAATCACTTCTTCCCATGTGTCAAGTAAATGTGTCCGCCATGTTATCTTTTTTTGAAAAACATAACTATAAATTTTAATAAAACACAGTCAGTATAATGAGTTCAATTTCATCTTGATATCTATCCCCACATATAAAAATAGTAAAGCGAACATTTTGTGTTTTTCCTTTAGTACAAAACTGTTCATCTTAGACATGAGGTTTTTGAAATACAAACGATAATACTACCAGAAACACCTATCACATTTCAATTCATTTCTACAGTTGTCTAAGTTTAATAATGTTTTACTCATTGACCTATTCATATGTATTCATATATATGACCTTTTCGAATGCTTAATGCCAATATTCATATATATATATATGAATATATATATATGAATATATATATATGAATATTGGCATTAAGCATTTGAAAAGGTTGTTAGTAATCTGGCTTATTTGTTTCACAATCTTCTATTATAATAACATTATTTTACTTCTGAACATCAGATGGGATTACCTCAGCTTCCATAATCTCATCTCTCGATCGACATGATTTATTTAATCAAGCTAATGATTTCAGTGACTTTGGATATAGCAACACACCTGCTAAGCACACCATTTTGTAGGTCTTCAGGACAGTTCTGAATCTTGAGACTTAAACTTGATCAAAAAGTAGTACATTCACGTGCAGTTTCAACAGTGCCTATTTTGAAATGTTTGTTGACTGCTACTGTCAGAATACACTTTGATATAATGAAAATATACATCTCTAAAAATCAGTGACAAAAACTATGTGAAGAAATGATGACTATATAGAAATATAGAGGTCCCTTTAACATCTAGCTATATTTCCGTCAACATGAATAATCATTGTACAAAGCAAGTCAAAGGAAGTAACCGCGGAGTTGCTACAGCTGTTGCCATGACACCACAGAAACATTTTATAACAAAAATGTCTGGTACATAATGCCAGTATTTACAGTTTTGACAGCAAGATAAAGTTCAAAAAGTATGTACAGATGATCTCTTGGGCAGCAGAAATGTATTTCGGAACGTTTATTTATTGTTTCAAAGTTTATAACAACATTCTCAAAGTTATATAATAAAAACTATTATTATTAAAGATGTATATTTTCATTGTGTCACCGTTTATTTTAAGAGTCACAGTCAACAAATATTTGAAGAGAGACACCATGTTGAAATTGTACATGAATATTACCATTTTTTCAAGCTCAAGTACATTTTCAAGGGTATTTTCGTATCCAAAATATTTGCTTCTCTTTGGATGCTCCTCTGTGAACAGTCCTGTTTCCCTGCCCCTGTTCCTCCCAGTTTTAGTATGGAAATGGTTGTTTGTCTACATGTAGAGAAAGAGGTACTTTTGGGACTTGGAAAGGGTAAATAAGAGCACCCATAAAATAACTGGGTAGTTGCATCATTTTTGGTTTACTATTTCTGTTGTGTTTCCAGATGTGGCAGAACCAGTTGTGAAAGATACAGCATTCCCCTACATGTTTTATCCAGGTTTATGCTGTTTCTTTTAGTAAAGCATCTTATAACAGATCAACTGGAATTAATTGAAATTCTTAATATTCATTTGTATCAGCCTTGCCATTCATCTAATTTTCTTCTAGATTTTGAAAATGGATGGATGCTTTTGCCCCCATTTTCAATGTGTATGTGTGTCTTTTTAGTTAGGTCTCAGTAGTTGTTCTGGTAGGAACTTAGGAAGCCAGTAGAGGTTGGCCAGAGGCCACCTTAAATTTAAATTTGCAGGCACTGGGCTTGAATGTCTACAGTGGCTGTTGCCAAATGGCTTCCTCAAATATTCTCCCACCAAATAACTCTACCAAAATATGTTAAAGTGGCTGATATTGCCATTTATTGGTTCTGCTAATTTTATCTGTGAAACAGTCATTTATTTTTACATTTTTCATACATATGTGTAAGAAGACAAGTAGGATTAGACATTGATGGTAACAATAAGAAATCAACTAATTATCGGTGCTTATTATATGTAAGGATGGTAGCTAGTGATGCAAAAGGCCACAGTCCTTGATGATCTCGTATGGGAGACACCTCACAAGTTATCAGACACCTACTCACAAGTTGTCATGTGTAATGTGAGTCCCATAAATACGGTGCAAATAGAGATCAAGAGACGCAGAAATCACTGATGCATGGGTTGTTGGAGAAGACTTGATAGAAAGCACAATCTCAGGACAAGGCACCGCCGAAGTGAGAGGATAATAAAATGCATTGCGAAGAGTGTTCCAAGGGCGGGGGTGGAAACTGCTGTGAGCAAATTTCTAGAGTTGTGATAACGCAGAACATTCTGCTATCTGATGCTGGGTGTGTAAAGGAGGTAAGAGAGAAGTTCTAAACATGGAAACAGCCGGGGTTTTAGACCAGATAGTTTGTACTGGAGAGCGAGTCAAAAATAAACCAAGAAATGACGATTACTGGGGAAGTTTTGGCTGATATTTAGTTTAACTTGTACTTTGTAATAGACGGTATATCATGTAAAGTGCTCAACTAAGCTGCAGAGCCAAAGCTTCCAAAGGCTAATTCTAGAATGTGGGGAGAGGGTCAGCCTGCTGGGGGTCAAATGGGCGAAGAAAGACCATTCAGAGGATGGGAAAGACGTGAGAAGGGCTCTTCGTTATGATTCGGAGACTTCAGACCCAGAGATGTGGACATGCAGTGGCGCCATTAGCCAAGCAAGGTGAACAACTAATTTCCATTTCATGAATAATCAATTCATCTATCACCATGCTTGAAAATAAATGAGTTCTGGCTCAATTTAAAAATACTCAGTGGAACGATCCAGTTTTTGATGAACGAATGTAAACATTGTTTAAAATGTTCTCTTTATCTGTATTTGGAAAGAAGCATATAGTGATGACAGTGTGACGTTTACAGTTGTCAATCATTACATGGGCAAGTGGGGGGCCAGAAATATTTGTTCATGGCTCCACGAAATGCATATATAGCTTTTTAAAAACCTGTGTTCTGTTGGCATTTGAAACTGTAAAACAGTAAAGTGGGATTTTTTTCAAGGTAGAAAAAATAATTTCTTGTTCTCGGGTCTTAGGAAATGCTAGAAGCTATGGTCCCTGTTAAGTATTTCAGTGAGAAAAGTAAAAATAAACAGGACACTCTTTTAACACTGTGTTTTATTATAGTAAATAGAATTATGTGCAACATTTCTCAGTTTATTTTTTCTTCCTTAACTTTTCCATCTGTTATTTTTTAGGTTTCACACCTACTGAGTCTGAGGAAATTAGAGAGATCAAAACCACAGAGATCAAATTAATTTTTTCTGGCAAAGATGTGTATTATGTGATACTTTGTTCTGAACTAATAAAAATTAAAAATATTACTTGAGATTTGATAAGATCTCTGATTTGTGGAAGGTAGACACTATCTTGATAAAATAAAACTCATTACTCTTCTGCATAGATTAATCACTGGGAGTCATGAATGTCATTTTCCTAAACCGCTTTTTCCTAGTTATTGACTGGAATAAAATAACATCTTGATACTTCCATTAACATGTACATATTAGGTGATTCATTTTTTTTTTTTTTTTTGCTATGGGCAACGTGAGGAAAAATAGAGATTTTTACCATTTTAGATTACATTTTTATATGAGTATAGTATTAAACTGTAACCATTGTTCCACTGTGGATACATTTCAACATATATTTTTCAACATATATGTGTGTATGCGTGTGTATGTGTGCACATTCATGTGTGTGGTATCCTTCCAGAAAATGGTAAGGATTGCTCTTACCTGAGCGACTCCTACAATTTCAAGGGATTGAGCCCGTCTAAAGAGCATTTTAGATGTACTGCCATGTCCTATCACTAGAAGATGCAAGGATCAGTCAGGCTTCCTACCCGCTCTTGGGCTGGTGGGAAAGTGCAGGGAGGTGTGCCCTGAGGACAAAAGGACCGTGTGCTGGAGGGCTGTGGAGGTCCAGGCCGGCAGACGCGGCCGTAGACACAAGCAGCAGTTCTGAAGTCTGACAGGTGTCAACATGGCGTTCATATTGGAGCCTGCTGGAGCTGAGGAAATAAGGCGGAAGCAAAGCCAGGCAGCCCCTGTGCCCCCTTCCTTGCTTGTGCCCTCTCTGCAGCCGCGTGGGAAAAGCACATTCCTCAGACTCTTCGCACCTGGAGGAGCCTGCGATTGGGCTGGGGGCGGCTTGAGAGCTGGAGCTATTGAGGCTGCTTCAGGCCTGGTCCCTAGGGTCTCACAGGACCCTTCTTCAGGCTGCCCTCTCCTCGGGCTGTTGGAAGTGGAGGCCTCTCCTCTGGTCGATCCCATGATCTGAGGCTGCAAACCTCATCCCTTCTTGAGAGCCTTGCTGCCTCCTAGAATCTCTCGACCTGATCAGCACTGGACAGCAAGCACGATGTGAGCCTGCGGTGTGTTGGGGACTGCAGTGAAAGCCACTGTCAACGACTTCCTTTATTTTCTTCTCTTTGTATTTTATTTTGAAGGGATCTTTGAGGTAGAGGCTGGGTGTGGTGGCTCAAACCTGCCATCCCAGCACTTTGGGAGGCCAGAGTGGGAGAAGTGCTTGAACCCAGGAGTTCAAGACCAGCCTAGGTGACATAGCGAGACTTTGTCTCCACCAAAAAAGAAAAGCTTGTCAAGTGTGGTGGTGTGTGCCTGTAGTCCTGGTTACTGGGGAGGACCACCTGAGCCCAGGAGGTCAAGGCTGTGCTAAGCCATGATTGTGCCACTACACTCCAACCTGAGTGACAGAGTAAGACCTCGACACACTCTTTTTCTCTCTCTTTTCCTCACTATATATATATATATATATATATATGTATATGTGTGTGTGTGTGTATGTATAGTATTAAACTTTAACTATTGTTCAACTATCTCTATATATAGAGACTGTGTGTGTGTGTGTGTGTGTGTGTGTGTGTATCTTTGAGGTAGAAGTGGCAAGACTTAGCCAGGCTCGGTGGCTCAGCCTGTAATCCTGTGTCTTTGGGAGGTTGAGGTGAGTGGATTGCCTGAGGCCGCGGGTTCGAGACCCGCCTGGGCAACTTGGCGAGACCTCATCTCTACAATAAATCAAAAAAATGAGCTGGGCGTGGTAGCGCGCGCCTGTAATTTCAGCTACTCGGAAGGCTGAGGCGGAAGGATCGCTGGAGCCCGGCAGGTCGAGGCTGCGGTGGCCAGGAGCGGCCACGGCACTCCAGTCTGGGCGATAGAGTGAGACTCCAACTCGAAAAAAAAAAGAGAAAAGAAAAAGAAACGGCAAGATTTTGTGACTGATTAGATATGATGGAGAAAAAAGGGCAAGGAACAAACAACATCAGGGCAGATTTTCTGGTTGAGTTTAGTTGACATCATACATGGAAATACGAGATTGAAAAACAAAGATGCATACTTTCTGGCAAGCAGCAGGGGCTCGTAGGATGGGGGTGGTTTATTGATAAGAATGGTGGCAATTTTGAGAAGAGATTGCCAGATAGAAATGGAAATGGAGCTCTTGAGAACTGGTCACCAAAGTATGAGATTATTCTAAAGGAAGCCTGCTCACGAGAACAGGCTTTGGCCTGGAGGGTCATAAGCCTTTTGATACACTGGTCGGATTGATGAACCATCGCCTGTGAAAAACACACTGTCATCACCGTGAGTGTTCAGAGACCCTGAGAACTTTCAACACGGGGCTCCAGTTAAAAAACAAACAAAAACTGAAAACATGGACAAACATAATAGGAAACACAGACAAATAACTTCTAAGAACCCAGGAAAATAAAACATTTCAGGAAAATTTGGGGATGAGCAGCAGTGTTGCCACAGAAAAACCACATTGAGTGATGATTCAAAACAGCTGATTAGGATTGTATCTCAGGAAGAGCCTTTCTTTGAAAAAAATTTTTCTTTCGTTCTGTTCAGTTTACCATGCTGTCTCCCAACAATACTCTCTAAGCCATCTCACTGTTGACACAGGGCCACGGTGTGGTGAGCGGTGATGAGCTTTTGAGTTGACCGCCTTCTCAGGAGGGTCTTTAAGTGATAGAAGAACCGATGGGCTGAATAATAAAGTTCTGTGGCCATGGAGTAACTGATGGTTAAGAGTAGAGATATCGACAGAGCAAGTTCCTCATGGACTTTGGAGGGCATATACTCACATTCGCGAGGAAAGGATAAAACTTGGAGAAAAGTTGAAGATAAATGCTCACATGGGTACAGGAACACTTTTAGGAGAGAGGAAAGTTGTGATCACCACATCTGCTGGCCCAGGTTTTCTCTGTAAAGAAGAGACTTACCCTTCTGGTTTTGTGAATTACACCACCCAGCATTTGAAGATCAAGCACAATACCGGTTATTCTAGACAGCACCCCACTCCCAACTTAAAGGTATTTGCTCTTAATGTCATGAGTATCAATGACAAGAAGAGATGGGAACACCACCTGTGCTTTCAAATCCTCAAATTTCTTCAATGCATTAAAGATATATTCCAAACATATTCTGGCAGCATGCCTCGTAAAGAAACTTAGTAGATGATGAGATTGATACAATCAGCAATCTCCCTGTTGCAGGTAGTGGTTCTGGGAAAATACCAAAGGTCCTCATTAGCTATATGAGGTTATAGACGATGTTAAAGATGAACAGTGCCAAACGCTTGTTAAAGTGGTAAGACAGATTTTAATCGGTAATAACCTACTGCAATATTGGAAAATAATCCAGCATGGCCGGCACACCACTTCGAGTTGTGCAGAAGCAACTCAACGTTTTAAAAACTGAATGAGGAGCTGGGCTCGGTGGTTCAGCCTGTAATCCCGCACCTTTGGGAGGCTGAGGTGAGTGGATTGCCTAAGCCCGCGGGTTCGAGACCCACCTGGGCAGCGAGACCTCATCTCTACAATAAATCAAAAAATCAGCTGGGCGTGGTAGCGTATGCCTGCAATTCCGGCTACTCGAAAGGCTGAGGCGAAAGGATCACCAGAGCCCGGCAGGTCGAGGCTGCGGTGGCCAGGAGCGGCCACTGCACTCTAGTCTGGGCGACAGAGTGCGACTCCAACTCAAAAAAAAAAAACCAACCAACCAACCAAACAAACAAACAAAAACTGAATGAGGGAATCGGGACAGGGTAAGTGGTGGCTCCGAAGAGGCAGGGAAGGGAAACACTGCGACAAACGGGAAGGGGATTTGGTCCACATGAAACCCAACGGGATTTGCTAACTTGTGCTTGGAGACGTTAGACTCCTACCCTTCAAGGACTTGGAGACAGGCGCCACATCTTGGGATGCCGGCTGGAGCACATAGCACATGCTTTTGACAGCCTTGAGTTTCCTCGGGTGGACACTGTAGGTGTGATTCTGGGGTCATCCTGAAGGTGACCTAGAGCTGTTAGAAGCTGTATTAATGGTTTGTTCAAGACTTTATCAATCAAAGTTGAGGCTGAGAGCTTCAAGGAGTCTGGTTAGCGTTTGATCTTGGAGAACACCTTCCTCAGTGGCTATTTTTGATTCTATCAGTGTGAAACAACCATGATCAATATCCATGCTTTCCTTCAATGCCAATAACAAGGCATCCGCACTAACTCGCCAGACCATCAAGTGCTCCTATTTCTTTGAAAATTCAATAGTATCTCTCTTATGCTTATATTCCTCAATATCTTCAATATTTGATTCTACCCTGTTTTGTTTCTGTATCGATTTTTTTGTCTTACATTTAAAAAACCAATATCACTCATTCTCTCTGGAAGTTCTTTATTCGTTTTAGCAAGCTAAAACCTGTGGCCAGCTTGTGTGAGTAGCAAAATAATTGAAGATGACCAGAGAGGGAAAGACAAAAATACTCAAGAGAAGTCAGAGAGAGATTGGGTATCAACAATGTGCTAGGTACAGTGTAGCTGTTTTATAATTCATTCAATTTTTTTTAATAACTGCCTAATATTCCAGACCCCCCTAAAAAACCCCGAAGACTTTGAAAATGAATTAATCTGTAAAAGTTGCTCAATTTATAAGCACCAAAGGTTTGGTTTCTAATCTGCCCTTTTTTCCTTCTCGGTACAGTCCAATTTATGATACTATCTTTCAAATACCATTCTCCAGGCTGTTTTAGGGTCCAGATTCCCTGTGTCTGCAGTGGATTGACACATGTTATACTTGTCTGATGGCAGCGTGTTCTAAGTGCTGTGCTTGGGATTCTTCTTGATGGTCAGATTCAGATCCCACATCTGAAAAAGGAAGGATCTTGATTCATAGGTCAGACACTCTCCCCAACCTGTTCTTCACAGCAAATGCTACCAGCGTATTCTGCTATCTAGTACCTTTAGCCATTTGCCTTTGATGCATTCCTATAACTCTGCTGTTATTTTCATCATTGGAAGCATTAAGATTAAAAATAAATTATCATCGAGAACAGAATGTCCATCTAGAATTTGCTCTACCATCTCTCCTTAGAACAGGATACCACTTCCAAACTAACAGGTTCTCAGCTTGTTAAAAGTTCAATTGCTCATATGATTCTCATCAGTATAGGAAAAAATTAAAAGTACTCTCTTTTATTATCCTTGGGAATAGGCCTAAGTAATTCTAAGACTGAATAATAGCAGCAGCCATGTTTGTTTTGGAATTCAGCTTAATTCAACAAATATTTATTGAGCACCTCTATTAGAAAGTCAGTGTGACTAACATTGAGACGGCAGTGGTGTGTTATGAAATTTCATGTGATGTTCTCTGGTTTCTAGTTTCATCATTTGTGTCAAAGCTTAGGTCGTAGGAACTTGAGATACAAACGAGAACTGGCTTTTATCCTGCTCAGGTGTGGCAGGGACAACCCTTCCAGTGATATAGGGCATCACCCGGCAGCAGCTTGTGTGCTGTGCTGCATGTGACGATTCGACACCCCGTTTTCTGACCTGAGCCACACAGTGGTGACTGCCACAGCTGGGAACGATGCCTGGGCATCCCCTCTGCCTAGTGTTCGAGTTTCTTCTCCTACTCATATATTTTCCATGCAGCTTAGCTGCCAAGTCTCACACCTAAAGGGTCAATCCTTTGCTCTATGCAGTTTAAGTTAAATTCCACATTTACTTCCAAACTGATGCCTATACCAAGGGATTTCCAACCATTTGGAAAAAAAAAAGCTAGGGGGTAGACATATCATTTGGTGCTGTCTCACTTACAAATGATTCGCGCAGACGTAGGGAGACTTCCTTCACTTGCTAATGATCACTGCAGACCTTCTGGAATGATTGTTGCAAGCTTTTCATTACGCGATCCATGTTACTCAATGCAGTATTTGTGGAATGGGAGCACATGTCTCCCAAACTAGAACCACCCCACCCCCCGCCCCCCGCATTGCTGGATTTTTCGGTAGGGGCAATGTCTTGTAGTGGTGTTGTGTATTGTTAGGAAAATGATGCCAAGTTAAAATAGCTTGGGTAGTCAATGCAAATGTACAGAGCCCCAACCTGACGCTGACTTTGTCTCAGTCCTTCGAAAGAAAGAGCAGTAACAGGGGAGAGGTACAGTCAGGACCCATGCGATGTTTAGCAAAGCAGGCTGGAAAGGGCTTCTGGAGGACTTATGAAAAGACAAGGTCGGGAGGCTGAGTCTTGGGTCTCTGTCCACACCGTGCACGTTTAATAATTTGTGTGTGGAGTGGCCCATTTTAGTTGTAAATGTTTTTGTTTATTCAAGCAGTTATGTATTCGGCTTCATCAAATGAGAGAAAATTGTATGGGAGTTCTATCTATTAAAAAAACTAATAAATAACGAACAGAAATTCCACTCAGTTATCTTCAGAGATTCTTTAAGGGTCAATAAACTCCTAGGCAAAATTCCTGAGCTGTATGCAAGCTATTGGATTAAATACAAAGAAAATTCCTGAGCTGTATGCAAGCTATTGGATTAAATACAAAGAGCGACCAAAAAGAAGGGAGAAACGTAAAGATGGATGATGACCAAGCACGCCTAATCTACAATTTCCCAGGGATTGTGTTGTATATTTGACAGACATTATCTGACATAGTCATCGATACTGGAAGCTTATTAACTGCTTCTAGCTGATATGTGAATAGAATGTGACTGGAAAAATTAACAATTGAAATTTGTTTTATTCAAGTATAACAGCTGGAAGAAGGCCCAGAAAAGTTCAAAGGGATGGAAGACTATGAAAGGTAATGACTTCTTTTCCTGTGTTTTATGACAATAAAGAGAAGGAGAGAAAAAAAGAAGCATAGAGCAGAAAAAGGAGAAAAAGAATTCACATTGCCATCTGTGTATTGAAGGCTTCACGGATCTACCAGCCCCATCCAAAGGTGGACTGAAGGACTCACGCCCACGTGGTTCTAGGCTCTGTGGGACGATGTGGCTAGATCGAAACGGCTCTGCTTCTTACCTGGCTTCTGTTTGTTCTTGAACCACAAGGAAACACCTGGTCAGCCTACATTCTGTGTTTTCTAATTTGTTTCATATTGGTTGTTTTGTGTTTATTTTGTCTTATTTATTTTTATCAGGTCAGGGAGTTGAATCACGGCATATCATAAAAATATGTGTTATGAGTTTTGTTTTACTTTGGTTTTATTCTTATAAAATTTATTTTATTTTAAAGAGGTAGGATACAATTCAGGATTTAGGTATACAAGTGGCATCGTACAGGTGAAGTTTGGGCCTCCCTTGGGTTCCCACTTTGCCTGGTTTGAGATCAGGTACCCTTATGGATGTTATGTGCTCCTCCCTCCATCCTCTGGCAGTTTCCAGCTACTACCAATCCCTTTCTTAGTGTATTATGGTAAATGTTCAGGACCTGCTTATGAGTGAGAACATGTGGTACTCAGTTCTTTGTTTCTGCAATAAATCACGGAATATTATAGACTCTAAATCCATCCAAGTTGCTGTGAAGTCCGTAATTTTGTTCTTCTTTTTGGCTGCATGATATTCCATCATGTATATGTACCACATTTTTTTTTATCCAGTTCAATTTCGATGGGCAGCACAGTTGGTTCCATGTTTTTGCTATTGTGAATAGGGCTACAATAAACATGCGTGTGCAGTTATCTTTATTGTAAAGTGATTTAAATTCCTTTGGGTATATTCCCAGAAGGGGGATTGTTGGGTCATATGAAGGTCTAGTTCTTTTAGAAATCGCCACACTGTTTCCATAGGGCTGAATTACTTTGCACTCCCAACAGCAGTGTAGAAGAAGAAAAGAATTCTCTTTTCTCCACATCCTCTTTATCTGTTGTTTGTTTTAGTAACGATGGCCATTCTTACTGGAGTTAGGGGGTATCTCAATGTGGCTTTGATTTGTATTTCTTTTATGTTGATTGAGGCTGAGCATTTTTTCGTGCCTGTTGGCTGCTCATATGTCTTCTCCTGAGAAATATCTATTCATGTTTTGTGCCCAATTTTTAATAGGGCCGTTTGTTTTTTTTTCCTTTTGCACATTTTAATTCCTTGTAGAACCTGGATGTGAGGCCTTTGCCAGATATGCAGTTGGCAGGTATTTTTTTACAATTCTGTGGGCTGTCTCCCTGCTCTCTTGATGGTTTCTTTTGCTTTGCAGAAGCTTTTCAGTTTGATAAGGCCCCATTTGTCTATTTTATCTCTTATGGTATGGGCTTTTGGGATTGTGATCAGGAATTGGTGGCCTATTCTGATTTCTGTAAGGGTGTCTCCTGAATTTTCTAAGGTTCTTAAAGTTTTAGGTTAACATTTAGACCTTTGATCCATGTGGAGTTGATTTTTGTGTATGACGAAAGGTCAATTTCTCAACCCACTTATCTTCAGCAAAGTATTATGTATTAACACTAGAAGTTTGCTTTGAAGATTCTGCAATAGGACTCACGTTATATGTATCCACAAAATTGTGTATCCTGCTGCCAATATTTAATGTAACTTATAACTACATTGCATTTTTCAGTAAACTCTTTAAGACATTATTTGCTAATGAAGGATTATTTCTTCTTCAGGTGAGGATTGGAGAAGAAATATCTTCAGCCTCAATTATTGTTAAAATCAAAATATTCTCTGATTGTAATCATAAAATAATTCTTCAGAGTCTGTAATAATTTCTTCCTATGACGAAGTCAATTTGGTTCCAAGAGCAGTGCCTGGAAGAAAAGACAAGAAAGAAGAGAGGGAGGAGACAAAACAAGAAGAAAAAGACATGCACCACAATATGCATGGTGATGGCTAAGGTCAATGTGAACGTTCTCTGAAGTTACCTAGTTAGAAAATAAGAGTGAAAGTTTATCCTCAAATATACCACTTAAGGCACATATTAAGATGGTTATTCAGGTGGTTGCAAACACAAGAATAGCCGTGAAAAACTGTCTCTTGTGGAGGAGATTTGCAGCTGTAGAGAAAATCTACACCAGTAAGATGAAGTAAATAGCATATGCAAATGGGTATTCTCTGTGGTCCTCCTTATCGGGATCTAAGAAAGATTAACTCATGTCAGACACTGTTAAAGAGCTGACAGAGGAACTGTTGCCACATGCTACAATCTATTCTTCTGAGGGTCGCTCTGAGAGACTACCTGGAATATTTCACCACATACTTCGCCACAACAAGACAGCCTTAGCTCACAGCGAAGTTCCGCCCCTCAGCTTGCCTCCACCGGAGCTCAGAGAAAGTTGGTCCCAGGTCATTGTCCCTTGAAAGCATTCATTTTCCTGAAAACTACTTCCTCCTCCATTGCCAGCTCCCTCTCCCCGATGAAGATGGCATTTAAGCATCAACCATTTGGCCCGTTTTGGGGTTTTAATATTTTGTGTGACTTCAATGCATATGTGTGAACATAACACATTTGCTATGCTTTTCTCTCAGCAACCTCTTTTGTTATAAGGATGTAAGCCTTAACTCTTTATAATGGAGAGGACAGCGATGAATACATCAGTGTATTCCTTGTGGAAACTCTTACATTTCTCATTGTTCAGAATCTCTGAGAGAAGAATTTCATGCCTCGACTCCTAAGAGTGACTTATATCTGCAAAATAACCATCCCCCCCCCCAAAAGGCTGATTTAGTGTTCAAATGTAAAAGCAATTCAAAAGCTTAAACTATATTTTTTGGTAGATAATTAAACCAAATCTGATTACTTTATATGTAAAATTCATCCTAAGATTTTTGTTATTGTTTTTGATGAAACATACCTTCCATAAATTGGGACACATGCAATTTCAACAATAGTATAAATATAGCAATTGACCTAACAATCGGGTTAGAAAGTAAAGTGTGTTGTTACTTTGAAGGTCCGATAACTTACTGCCGATCAAATCCCCTCTCTCTATCCCCTATAAGTTATTATAGTCTTGGATAGCACAGAGCCAAAGAGGAAACGATTTCCCTTTGTCCCCTGAAGCCTCCCTGAAAAAGAATGAAGAGAAAGGCAGATCAATAGGAGAAAAAGGCAAACAAAATGCATTCAGTGTGCATGGGGGGAAATAACAGGTGTGTGATTGCTTAATAGTCCAGTGGGGGTGTGGATGCTTACATATACCCCCTTCTTCAAAGGGGAGTCAGGTAACGAGAATGAAACAATTTTTTTTTATGGGTAGTAAATGATTAACAAGGAGGATGAATGGACCCTGGAGACAGAAATCTTGACTCTGTAAATGATCCTCTTTGAAATCTGAATGATTCCAAGAGGTAGACAATAATAAAAAAAAAGTTTGTCCAGCGTGGTTACATTCCTCAGTCTTCTTCTCTGTGACGGATAATGAGATTTCAGGAGGGGGATGAAATGAAATTGGGAAATTCGGCTCCTTTGGAGGGCCCAATCGTAAGGTAGATAAAGGAATATCAGAGCGGAGCCTACCCCAGCCTCTGCTGACCTTCAAGAGGCTTCGATTTTAAATAATCTACCTGCCAGGATTCTATATTTAGGGATAACATTTTCTGGGTTATGCTAATATTTTCTTTCATTTTACTATGTGAATACATATTCCTGAAACATTTATGGTTTAGTTATTCCTGTTTTACATTATATATAAAGACCAGTATTTTGTCTCTGTTCTATGGTTTTGTTGTTTCATAATTATCTTTGGAAGATTAGTTATTTTGAGTTTGTGTTGTTGGGGTATGTTGAATTTGTTGCAAGACTATAGAATAGCTTATGTATCCATTGTATTGTTAACAGACGTTTGGGTTGCTAGCAGTTTTTTGCTAACAAGAAAGATAAAGTTATGTACATTATTATAACATCTTTTAGAAACATATAAGAAAGAATTTTCTGGGTATATATTTAGAAGTAGAATATCAGGAACATAATGTAATTACCTTTATTAAGCTATGCCAATTTATTCTTTTGTAAGATGTCTAGTCCTGTCTGTTATCCACTTTTTGTCTGATGAATTCTGCTATATCGTTAAAGATGATATATTCTGAATATGAATTCATAAGTGATTATGTGCATTGCAAATGTCTTCAAAATTATGTGGCTTATCTTTGCATTCTTTTATGGTGTCTTAAGATAATTTGAGTGTAGTCAAATGAATCTTTTTTATGATTTATTCTGTCGGCTCTATTTAGGAAATCATTTTCTATCTCAATGGTCTTTAAAATGCTTTTCTACACTGACAGTGAAATATTTTGATGTTTCACTTCTGACATTTAAGTTTTAACTTATCTCTTTTTCGTTTGTGTGCTCAGTTGGAGGTAGGTGTCCAGCTTTCTTTCTTTCTTTCCAGATACATTCATAATGTTAACATACCATCTGTTAAATAACCCATCTTCTCTCCTGTAGCTTAGAATGTTCTTTTTATCAGAAATTGTACATAAATAGAAAAACCTATTTCTAGGTCCTCATGTGTCTTGGCATTAATTGCCACATTGTCTTAATTACTATAGCTTTAGCATAAGTTTTAATATTTGTCAGGGCACGTATTTTGCATATCTTTGCACCTGTTTTCTTTTATATACATTTTATATAAATGTGTCAAGTGCCTCTCTGGGGTTTTGATTTGAATTGCATTGATCAATATTAACATCTGAATACACATGTATTAGTAAAATATGTAAAAGAACATGTCATAGATTTTTATTTAGTTAGGTATATTTAATTACTGGATACAACTGTATACTTTTGTATATAAAAGAGTTTCAATAGACACATGAATCAGAGCAGACAATTCTACAAATAGAATAAGCACTCCCCATGGGCAATGGCAAAGCTGTGTTTTTGTAAGGTGAGAAAAAGGAAGCAGAATAATAGAAAAAAAATGATTGGTTAACATCAAGTTACTTTGTTCTAAGGGTTAAACAGAGAGAACTTTCTTATTATGTTGACTCAAGTAGACTGAAATCTCCTATTTTCAGGAAAAATGTGTCTATTTTGGAATCTGCTTGCGTCTTAAAGTTTCAGTTTGATTATGTGGCATTCAGCATGAATGACTCCATTTTAATTCTGTCTGATCTGCTGGGGGCCGGTGCAGAAGCTCAGCCCACATTGTTGGCCTCCCAGAATTTTGGTTTAACGGGGTATCTTTAGCATTTGTTGAACAGTTCTGCAGACTTTACATGTGATTCAAATGGCGTCTCCATTTACAGATATATTTGAAATGATTGTTAATAGTATATAGAAATGGTGCTGATTTGTAAATAGCAATGCTTTATCCAGCTACTGATGAATTGTGTATACAGTTTTTTAGTGGAAACATATCACTGTCAAGTGATGGCAATTTGTTTCTTCCTTTCAGTCTTTGCATCCTTTGTGTCTTTCGACTTGTGTTGTATCATCTTGGACTTCCAGCAGGATGCTAAATGCTCATAGATGTGATAAAAATCAGCATCTTCATATCATTACTGATTTTAAAGAGCACACTTTCAACAGCTTACTTTGAAGTACAATGTTTGCTATGGATTTCTAGTTCAGATATTTTATCAGGTTCATACAATTACCCTTTTATTATATCTACTCTACTTATTTGGCATAGGAATCAACTGAAACACTACTTATGTTACATTCTTTAATTTTTTAGCACTGTTATTTTTCTATACTTGAGCATGACATCCACGAGACCGAGGTTGCACAGCTGACTTTCAGTCCTAGAAAAATACATCTAAGATTAAGTAGGTGACAACTCTCTGAGTACTTACAAAAATAATCCTAGGGTATGCCATTACAATCCAGGATAATCATTACTTGAGTCGTTGAATTGTTTCACAGAAGGAATGTGGGGAATTGTTCACTCAGAGGGGTAAGGCACTTGTTTATAGGAGGCATGAGCTGCAATCCTCAAGTTGTTTTACGTGAACAATTCATTGAAAAGCAAAGTACCTTCATTGCTTAAATAGTTTAAGATAATTGACAACTTATAAAGTAACAAAAATCAATGTGATGCTTCAAACTTAGGTTATAATTCCCCTGGAGTTCCATATTATTATCCCCATTTTACAAATTGGAAAACAAATGCTTGGTTATACCCAAGACCTTACCAGTGTCACAAATCTTAGTGAGTGACCCCGAGAAGCAAATCAGTCTTATTCTCTTTGACTCTTATATTTTGTATCCTGCTCATGACCCATCTTTCCATGTATTTGATTCCAGCTTCAAATGTCAACGTCTCTCACAGAAAGAAAAGAAACCAACCAAATTTTCAGCTAAAATCTCGCACCTAAATGGATGCCTTGAGTAATGTATGTAGGACAGGATTCTGCGATATTTCATGGAATGCTTTTCAGCCTTTACCATTTATCATCCAAGCCATTTGTTTAAAATGTGAAATTCTCTCACAAGCTCCTCCCGATGTCAACTCTGCCAAAATCTGTAACTTCATGGAGCTAAATATTCTCTTTTGCTCTGCAGCTCTGATCCACGAAGCAACTTGTCACCTTAAGATGCAGAAGCAACATTTTCTGCGTGACCCTGACTCACCTGTTCTGGGAAATGTCCAATCAGGTTGACCGTCACTTCAATTCTGCTGCATCAGTTGGGGAGGTGTCCAGGCGGATCAGACTCTGCAGGCTGCCAACTGGTGACCCTCATTTCGAGTCCATGTTAGTAACTCAGGCTTCCTGAGCAATTCGATGAGGCCTAAAAGATACTGCCATCTTTCACTGCTATTTTCGTGGAATCTATTCCTCTGTCCACTCAGCTGCAGGGACACTGTTCCTTCTAGGGAAGTCACTGTGAAGTACTTCAAAACTCCTTGTCAACTTTAAAACCTTTATGCCAAAATCACAAACTTTTCTTTACAATCACATGACATATACTAACCTAAAATAAAGTATCATTATTTGGTTTGAGGCTATTATCTTTGATTGTATTAAAGGTAACATCGCTGTTGTCATTGTTCTCCAAGTATAATCACATCTTCCAGGGCCAGCAATTGATCATAGGCTGATTATCTATCACTTTCGACAGTCAAACAGTTTAACGCTTTGGCTTAATACTGTTTTCAATCAGCAGTTTTATTTTGACCCCGTAGTATCTGTGATAAAGTACAGGGCTTCATTTTTAACATTTTTTTTTTTTAGTTGGAGTCTCACTCTGTCGCCCAGGTTGGAGTGCAGTGGCATGCTCACAGTCATCACAGCCTCGACCTGCCGGGCTCTGGAGATCCTTCTGCCTCAGCTTTCCAAGTAGCCGGAACTACATCAAAATGTTTCACTGGTAGTGTAGAAAAACATCTTTAAGACCATTGAGATAGAAAATGATTTCTTAGCTAGAGCTGACAGAATAAATTATAAAAAACATTTATTTGACTACATTCAAATTATCTTAAGATACCATAAAAGAATGTAAAGACAAGCTGCATAATTTTGAAGATATTTTCATCATACATAATCACTTAAGAATTCATATTCAGAATATATCATCTTAATGATATATCAGGATTCATCAGACAAGAAGTGGATAATAGACAGAACCAGACATCTTACAAAAGAGGAAATTGGCATAACTTAATAAAGGTAATTACATTATGTTCCTGATATTTTTCTTCTAGATATATTCCCAGGTACCCAGAAAGTTCTTTTTTTTTTTGAGTTGGAGTCTCTGTTGCCCAAGCTGGAGTGCAGTGGCACACTCCTGGCCACTGCAGCCTTGACCTGCCAGATTCAGGAGATCCTTCTGCCTCAGCCTTCCAAGTAGGCGTAACTACAGGCACGTGCTACCATGCCCAGCTAATATTTTGATTTATTGTAGAGACGAGGTCTCACCATGTTGCCTGGGTTGGTCTCGAACCCGCGGGCTCAGGCTATCCACTCACCTCAGCCACCCAAAGTGCCGGGCTGGCAGACTGAGCCACTGAACCCGGCCTTAACATGTTTTTCATGAAGTTTTTCTTGCAGAGGGATGGGGGTTAATCAGACTGAGGGTGTTGTTGCTTGTGCAGGTGCCAAGGATAGAACCATACTTACAGGTTCAGGGTGAGCACTCAAAGTTGAGAGAAAGGGGCCCAGGGCCCGGAACGCTGCCCAGTGGCTCACAAGCATTGCCCTGGGATCTGAAAAATGGAGCATCCATGTAACTTGTAGGCTCATCTAAAAGCAGCATTTTAGAAGACTTCTCCATTTTTGCCACGTTCAAATCGTAGTTTCATCTTTGTGTGCTTGTTTTTGGCCCGAAAGTAGTTCACTAATACGGATGCTGTCTAGAACTGTTTGGCCCGCTTTCTATTAAAAAACAAGTTTAAGGATGCTTTTAAGTGCCACCCTTGAATTTCAGGGAAACTATCTAAACTCTAAAAGATAAATTGTGTGCTAGTTAAAGACCCAGGAATGTTTCTTTTCCAGTTCTTAATTTTCATTTCCTTATTATTCAGAAGAAGTAAATGGATGTTTTAATTATTTAATTACCATAGGAACACATAGGGATTGATTGAAACATGTTGGGAAAAAAGAAAAAGAATTGAGCACAATTCCTTACAGAAGGCTAAGCACTTAGGATGACCTTCTGAATGGTTTACTTGGGAGGGACTGAGATATGTGTTTTTAAAGTTGAATATTTTGGCCGCCAGGACAGACAAAAAAATGTGTTCTTTCCTTGATGTATGCAGCCTCGTGAGCCCAGCAAGACATCAGGAAAGAGATTCGCAGGAACATTGCTGAAAAGACTGAATCGCCTTAAGGAGCAGATGACCGAACCCAGCTCAGGAGTTTTAGGCTAGATCCCAGACAGCTTATTTAAAAAGCCGAGGGGATAGGAGTTCCCCAAAGATCACACACTAGTTGTGAATTTAATTCTGCAGTTCTGAAACCGTGTCCAATCGCCTATAGCCAGATCTGTATTATGTGTTGCAAAGTGATGCCAGATAAACACTCACTGTGTTTTGAGAACAAACTCATTAGCAGAGGAAACCCTGTGCCCTACACCCACCCTGAGGGTATCTGTTCACATAGGCGCCCAGATGTTGATGTGAAGTGTCACTCACAGGGGACGGTGGCCAAACGTTTTTTCGCGAGCAGAACGATTGGATTCCCACTAAGTTGACTGAGGGCTTTATGAGACCTGTGGGTTTAAGGAAAACACCTGGATAAAATGAATTCCAAAGTCGTCCATAGTTTTAGTTCTCCATGACGTTTTCCCCTTCAAAAATGTTTTTACTTTCTTATTGGAGAAAAAAGACCCTGCGAAATAAGGGACAGTGTTATTAGCTCGATGGGTATCACAGGGTGAGTTTCCCAGGACTCTGATATGGGGATGCGTGTGTGTGCATGGCGCTTGTGAAGAGGTGTGCATGGGATTCGTCCCTGTAAAAGGAGCGAGGAGCAAGCTGGGCAGAGACGCGGAGACGCAGCCGATGCCCTGGAGGCCTCGGTAGACATCCTGTGGGGGAACGGGGTCCTAGGTCTGGCACGAGCCTTCAGAGGTGGGATCTGAGGGTCCCGGGCCTGGGTCTCCTCCCATGACCAGTCACTGCGTGCAGTGTGTTCCTGGAAAGAGTCGTGAAGCTGGGAAAAGCGGTTGCTCAGCGGAAGTGATTTCCAAACAGAGTGACAGCTGAGGACAGTTGCGTGGTGGCATTCCCAGCAACTAGGGATCAAATCCAGTATTCTTTTTTTAAAAAATCCATTAATTTATTTATTTCTGATCGAGGTGTGGGGCACAAGCGGGGATTGACTACACAAGTAGGCTGCATGCAGGTGAAACGTGGGCTTCTAAGCGGCCCTCACGCCCCCTAGCAGTGGACCAGGTACGCTTGGTGTTGTCTCATGCCTCCCAACCCTCCTCCCTCCCTCTCGCCCCCAGCAGCGCCCAGTGACTGCCGATCCCTCCCTTGTGTGACCCGTGTTCAGGGCCCACTGAGAGTGAGCACATGCGGCATTCAGTGCTTTGTTTCTGTGATACTTCACGCGGTATGATGGGTTTCCAACTCCATCCAGGTTGCTGCGAAGGCCAGGATTTTGTTCTTCTTTCCAGCTGCATGATACTCCATCGTGGCTGTGTGCCACATTTTCTTGATCCAGTCCACTTTCGATGGGCAGCAGGCTTGGTTCTGACACCTGCCTATGCACATTCATAAGCCCTGTGTTCTTGAAGGGTTACCTGGATGGCACAAAACAGCACCCACCACAGAGGCACGGAGTTGCAGAGGTGCAAAGGGCACGTACCAAGCCAAACTGGATCTTACAAAACCTTATTCTCTTTCACTGTCACCACATCCTTCGGACTCTGTGTTAGCTTTTCGTACATCGATCTACCATTTTGCACGGATTTACATGACTTCAGTCTCCAGCCATAAGTTCATCTGGAACTGAGCTTGCAACCTGCATCCAACTATAAGCCAAAGAAGTTTGTTTGCAGTACAAAGTGAAGTATTAATAATGTTAGCAAGATTTATATTTAGGCTTGTTTATTTTTAGCTGATGAACAAAAAGAAATCCAATAAACTGAGGGAAATATTTTGGTAGTGCATATTATACACAAAGGCCTACTTTCTAAATGTATAGAGTTCTATAAATCTAGAAGAAAAAACTTAAAAAACCAAACCACCCAATAGAAAAACATAAGAAAGAATGTGAATGGAATCCACACACACAAAGAAAGAGGCACAAATGGGCCTTTGTACTACTGATGCTTCTAGTATCTGCAAAGTTGACACTTTAGTATCTGTTCTATGTATGTGGCCTGGCAATACCTCATTCTGGGCAACCCAATAAAATAACATGCTTGAGACACCTGCCTCTTTCATTGCCATGCCTCTCCTTAGGGCACACTTTTGAGATGCACACTAAGTAATCCAGAGTCTTCAACCCCACCTACATTAATCAACCCAGCACCAGACACCAGACAACTAGGGATGGCCTCTATGCCCCAGAGCCCACTAAAATTATGCAAACTAGCCAATCCTAAGCCTGCGGACCCCTCTTGCTGGTTCCTTGCCTCGGAAGCCACAAGAAAGGGTCTTGACACAGTTCCTCCTTCTGCCTCTGCCTCCTGACCAACCCTCCCTTCCCATGGGACACCCTCCCCAGCCTCATGACATGGGGTGCCCTCTCCTTTTGGGATCTGTGAGTAATAAGCTATCATTTCAATGACACAACAAGGAAGATAAAAGTACTGAATATGCATCTTTCTATGTCTTTAAGAGCGGGAGTATATGCAAGTTGCCGGAACATTCCTGGTTTGAAGCATCCCTGGATATCCCTAGGAGATCTGAGAATCATATAAAAGAAGAATGCCAACCCGACAAAGGACCAACCTATTGTGTACCGCTAAGCTTCTTTTTCTCTGGCAACACGGCAGTGATTAAATCATGCACCATGCACTTATTCTTGAACCCAAGGTAGATGGACAACCACATGGGGCGAGTGTCCAAGAGAAACAGTAACTCATTTTCTAAAACAATATCTGCAGTTTGGTTTAAGGTGGGCTCATCAATGCAGAGGTTTGATGAGGACTGTGTAAGTTCAGTAGTTAAAGAACAGTAAAACTGCGGCCCAGCATGGTGGCTCAAGCCTGTCATCCCAGCACTTTGGGAGACCAAGGTGGGAGGATCCCTTGAGCTCAGGAGTTTGAGACCAGCCTGGGCAACATAGTGAGACCTCATCTCTACAAAACCTTTTTAAAAATTAGCCAGGCGTGGAGGTCTGTGCATGCAGTCTCAGCTACTCCAGAGGCTGAGGTGTGAGGGCTGCCTGAACCCAGAAAATCAAGGTTATGGTGAGCTGTGATCGTGCCACTGCACTTAGAGAATGCTGTGTCCTGAGGAACTGACAGAGTTTCGGGGAAGTTCCTAGCAGGAACAATCAAGTTCTCTCTCTCTCTCTCTCTCTCTCTCTCTCTCTCTCTTTCGAGTTGGAGTCTCACTCGGTCGCCCGGACTGGAGTGCAGTGGCCGCTCCCGGCCACCGCAGCCTCGACCTGCTGGGCTCCAGCGATCCTTTCGCCTCAGCCTTCCAAGTAG